>NC_142488.1:59851527-60153069 GCF_049115385.1 Moschus berezovskii | reverse complement strand
CCCACGTGATGCACCTACTGAAGCCTGTGTTCCTAGAGCCTGTGCTCCACAACAAGAGAAGCCCCCACAATGAGAAGCCCATGTACCAAAATGAAGAATAACCCCTGCTCACCAGAATGAGAGAAAGCCCATACACAGAAAGAAAGACCTAGCACAACCAAAAATAAAATATATTTTAAAAAAATATCCCATAAGCTTCCATTTAGGTCTTTGACTCAGTCTTCAGGGCAATTTTTCTTTAAAAAAATCTAAAACATGAAAATGGGACTTCCCAGGTGGAGCAGTGGTAAAGAATCCACTTGCCAATGCAAGAGACGCAGGTTTGATCCCCGAGTCAAGAATATCCCCTGAAGAGGGAAATGGTAAACCATTCCAGTATTCTTGCCTGAAAAATTCCCTGGACAGAGGAGCCTGGTGGGCTACAGTTCATGGGGTCGCAAAACATTGGATACGACTGAGCAAAACACATGAAAATAGATATTTTTTGGTGAAGAATGAAAATTAATTTTTTGGTTTATTTTCCAAAATAATTCAGAATAAGGTCTTATAAGGAGCAAATCCCCTAGAAAGTTTAATATTAGCATTTATGTATGTATTACTTTTCAGACAACAGAGGAGATTTGGCGTCTCCCTTGGGAACTGAATTTAACGACTTGCCTTAGTGTTTTCCTCTGTAAAATGTGGTTAATATGTATCTCTCAAAGATGTTATAATTATGAAATTGAACAGTGGAAATAAAAAGAGCTTTGTGTTTGTGTCAGTTATGAAGTTAAAGTAGAATCAGCAAAGTATAAGTGTTCCCTGGTAAAGAATCTGTAAAGAATCTGCCTGCAATGCAGGAGACTGCCATCGTAGGAGATGCAGGTTCAATCCCTGGGTCAGGAAGATCCCCTGGAGAAGGAAATGACAACCTACTCTAGTATTCTTACTAGAATACTGGAAAATCCCATGGACAGAAGAGCCTGGTGGGCTACAGTCCATGGGGCAAAATATGACCCACAGGCTTAACTGAAATACAGTTAAATATTGTCTATGGGTGGCTTTGTATTATAACAGCAATGAGTAGTAGTTGCAGAGACTACATGGTTTTCAGAGCCTCAAATATTTGCTGTCTGGCCATTTAAAAAAAGTTTTGTAACCACTGAGTTAAAGAGTTAGTGCAAAGCATTTGCTAGATGAGAGCACAGAACTATTATGAATAATCTGATGTCACTGGAATAATTATGTGTATGAATCCAAGAAATAAAATATAAAAATGTATTATTATTATATTAAATACTTGTTCAGTAAATATCAATAATATATGTGTATAAAATATGAAATTACCTATACTAATAAGGTATTCCAACATAGAACTGTTTTGTGTGTATGCAATTTAGTTCATACTAAATACATAATTTTATCTAATTTTAATCTAACATTTCATCAAGCATTTTCTCATATGATTTAAAAATCTTTGAATGCTTCATGGGAGTGTGGGATAAGGACATTGTTTTGTTCATTTCTATTTCCCTAGCATGTAGAAGAGTACCTAGCATATAGTAGATACTCAATACATGCTTGTTGAATGAATGAGTAATGGATGCATTTGAGATTCATTATTATAGGAGCTATACTTTACATGCTGTTCAACTATTGTTAGAAATTTGGCTTATTTCTAATTTTTCATGATTATAAATAACACTGCAATGAATATTTTTATGAGGTTGATGACTAATGTTTTGGATAAATGTGGCAGTGAGGCAGACATTTGTATTTGGATTATTTCTTTACTCATGCCACTTCATTCTATTTCTGCATATCTATATTGGTCTGAGGGCATGACTTATTTAAAGGTTAATATTGTGAGACTTTGATAGCCCAAGTTTGAACTCTAGTTTCTCGACGTATTAGCTATGTAATCTTGGCAAGTAACTTCACCTCTATGAGTGTAACATTTCTCATCTGTAAAATGGGAGTGAGGTAATCAATGCCAAGTGTTCACAGTGTCTAAATAAATGTTACCTATTTAATCATTGTCGTTAATGTAAGATTTGATTACTTTATACTTTTTAATGGACTGAATGTTTTTGTATCTTCACAAATTCATATGTTGAAATTCTAACCTCCAACGTGACAGTAGTAGGAGGTGGGTTCTTTGGGAGTTAATTAGGTCATGAAGGTGAAGCCCTCATGAGTGGTATTAGTATCCTTATCTCTGTGACAATCTAGAAGCGTGGGGTGGGGAGGGAAATGGGAGGGAGGTTTGGGAGCGAGGGGACATGGATGTACAGATGGCTGATTCTTGTTGATGTATGACAGAAAAACCACAAAATTCTGTAAAGCAATTATCCTCCAGTTAAATTTTTTTTTAAAAAAGAGACAGGGAAAAGAAAACAGATTAAAGAGCACTCTCTCACCCACTTTCCATCATGTGAGGATACAGTGAGAAGTTGGTAGTCTGCAGCCTGGAAGAGAATGCTCATGAGAAACTGACCTTGATCTCAGACTTCTAACCTCCAGAACTGTGTGAAATAAATAAGCCCACCCAGTCTATGGTATTTCCTTGTAGCATCTTGAACTCCAAAAAAAAAAGGAATTTATACTGAGATTTGGAGGGTACTGCTATAATGAACACCTGAAAATGTGGAAGTGGCTTTGGAACTGGATAATGGACAGAGGCTGGAAAAGTTTTGAGGTGCTTGATATAGAAAGCCTAGATTGCTGTGAATAGAATTTTAAGGGTGATTCTGGAGAGAGTTCTGAAAGAGCACAGAGGGTAGAGAAAGCTTCAATATTCTTAGAGAATACCTAAGTAATCATGCATGAAATATTGGTAGAATATAGATGGCAGAGTCCATTTTGATGAAGTCACAGACAAAAATGAGGACCATGTTATTGGACAATGGAGAAAAGGCTATCCTTGTTATAAAGAGGCAAATACTAGGCTACATTGTTTGTATTCTAGTGTTCTGTGAAAGGCAAAACGTGTAAGCAATGAAACTGAAAATTCGGCTTATGCAATTTCTATGCAAGTGTTAAAAGTGAGGTTTGGTTTCCCCTGGCTAATTATACTAAAATATGAGAGGAAAGAATTGAAGAGAAGGTAAAATTTTTAAGCAGAAAGGAACGATAACTTAAAGATTTGTCCATATTACAAAAAATGAGGAAGTTTATTTGGAAGAAAACACTATTGCACTTCCCAGGTGGTGCAGTGGTAAAGAATCTGCTTGTCGATGCAAGAGTTGCGGGTTTAATCCCTGAGTCAGGAAGATCCCATTGGGTAGAAAATGGCATCTCACTCCAAAATTCTTGCCTGGAAATTTAAGTGGACAGAGGAGCCTGGAGGGCTACAGTTCATGGGGTCACAAAGAGTTAGAAACCACTGAGCAACTAATTGAGCACACATACACATGGTTCAGCTCAGTTCAGTCACACAGTCGTGTCTGAATCTTTGCGATCCCGTGGATTGCAGCATGCCAGCCTCCCTGTCCACCACCAATTCCCGGAGCTTACTCCAACTCATGTCCATCGAGTTGGTGATGCCATCCAACCATCTCATCTTCTGTTGTCCCCTTCTCCTCCTGCCTTCAATCTTTCCCAGCATCAGGGTCTTTTCCAATGAGTAAGTTCTTCACATCAGGTGGCCAAAGTATTGGAGTTTCAGCTTCAGCATCAGTCCTTCCAATTAATATAGAGGACTGATTTCCTTTAGGAAGAACTGGTTGGATCTCCTTGCAGCCCAAGTGACTCTCAAGAGTCTTCTCCAACACCGCAGTTCAAAAACATCAATTCTTTGGTGCTCAGCTTTCTTTATAGTCCAACTGTCACATCCATACATGACTACTGGCAAAGCCATAGCTTTGACTAGATGGACCACTGTTGGCAAAGTAATGTCTCAGCTTTTTAAAATGCAGTATAGGTTGGTCATAGCTTTTCTAAGGAGCAAGCATCTTTTAATTTCATGGCTGCGGTAATCATCCCTCAAACTTAGGGACACATGCAGACTGAAAGTGAAGGGCTGGAAAAAGATATTTCATGCAAATGGAGACCAAAAGAAAGCAGGAGTAGCAATACTCATATCAGATAAAATAGCGTTTGAAATAAAGGCCATGGAAAGAGATAAAGAAGGACACTACATAATGATCAAAGGATCAATCCAAGAAGAAGATATAACAATTATATATGCACCCAACATAGGAGCACCGCAATATGTAAGACAAATGCTAACAAGTACGAAATGGGAAATTAACAGGAAAATAATAATAGTGGGGAAATTTAATACCCCATTCACACCTATGGATAGATCAACTAAACAGAAAATTAGCAAGGAAACACAAACTTTTGATTATACAATGGACAAGTTAGACCTAATTGATATCTATAGGACATTTATCCCTAAAACAATGAATTTCACATTTTTCTCAAGTGCACACTGAAACTTCTCCAGGATAAATCACATCCTGAGCCATAAATCTAGCCTTGGTAAATTAAAAAAAAAATGAAACCATCTCAAGCATCTTTTCTGATCACAATGCGGTAAGATTAGATGTCAACTACAGGAAAAAAAAATCTAGTAAAAATACAAACCTATAGAAGCTAAAAAACACACTTCTGAATAACCAACAAATCACAGAAGAAATAAAAATATGCATAAAAACGAATGAAATTGAAAACAACTCAAAATCTATGGGATTCAGTAAAGGCAGTGCTAAGGGGAAGGTTCATAGCAATACAAGCTTACCTCAAGAAATAGGAGAAACATCAAATAAATAACCTAACTGTACACCTAAAGCAACTAAAAAAAAAGAAGAAATGAACTACCCCAGGGTTAGTATAAGGAAAGAAACAATAAAAATTAGGGCAGAAATAAATGAAAAAGAAACAAAGGATGCCATAGCCAAAATTAAGAAAGCTAAACGCTGGTTCTTTGAGAAGATAAATAAAATTGACAAAACATTAGCCAGAGTCATCAAATTAAAAAGAGAGAAGAATCAAATCAACAAAATTAGAAATGAAATTGGAGAGATCCCAAGAGACAACACAGAAATACAAAGGAACATAAAAGACTACTATCAGCACCTGTATGCCAATAAAATGGAAAACTTGGAAGAAATGGACAAATTCTTAGAAAAGTACAACTTTCTAAACCAGGAAGAAATAGAAAATCTTAATAGACCTATCAAAAAGCACAGCAATCGAAACTGTAATCAGAAATCTTACAACAAACAAAAGCCCAGGTCCAGACGGCTTCACAGCTCAATTCTACCAAAAATTTAGAGAAGAGCTAACACCTATCCTACTCAAACTCTTCCAGAAAATTGCAGAGGAAGGTAAACTTCCAAACTCGTTCTTTGAGGCCACCATCACCCTAATAACAAAACCAGACAAAGATACCACAAAAAAAGAAAACTATAGGCGGATATCACTGATGAACATAGATGCAAAAATATTTAACAAAATTCTAGCAAACAGAATCCAACAACATATTAAAAATATCATACATCATGACCAAGTGGGCTTTATCCCAGGGATGCAAGGATTCTTCAATATCTGCAAATTAATCAATGTGATACACCACCTTAAAAAATTAAAAGGTTAAAAACCATATGATTTTCTCAATAGATGCAGAGAAAGCCTTTGACAAAATTCAACATCCATTTATGATAAAAACCCTCCAGAAAGCAGGCATAGAAGGAACATAACTCAACATAATAAAAGCTATGTATGACAAACCCACAGCAAACATTATCCTCAATGGTGAAAAATTGAAAGCATTTCCCCCAAAGTCAGGAACAAGACAAGGGTGCCCACTATCACCACTACTATTCAACATTGGTTTGGAAGTTTTGGCCACAAGAATCAGAGAAGAAAAAGAAATGAATCCAGATTGGAAAAGAAGAAGTAAAACTCTCACTGTTTGCAGATGACATGATCATTTACATAGAAAATCCTGAGGATTCCACCAGAAAATTACTAGAGTTAATCAATGAATGCAGTAAATTTTCAGGATATAAAATCAACACACAGAAATTCTTTGCATTCGAGACACTAACAGTGAGAAAACAGAAAGAGAAATTAAGGAAAGAATTCCATTCACCATTGCAATGAAAAGAATTAAATACTTAGGGATATATCTACCTAAAGAAACAAAAGACCTATATATAGAAAACTATAAAATACTGATGAAGGAAATCAAAGAGGACACAAATAGATGGAGAAATATACCATGTTCAGGGATTGCAGGAATCAACCTAGTGAAAATGAGTATATTACCCAAAGCAATCTATAGATTCAGTGCAATCCCTATCAAGCTACCAACGGTATTTTTCACAGAACTAGAACAAATACTTTCATAATTTGTATGGAAATACAAAAAACTTTGAATAGCCAAAGCAATCATGAGAAAGACGAATGGCACTGAGGGGATCAACCTGCCCTACTTCAGGCTGTAGTACAAAGCTATAGTCATCAAGACAGTATGGTACTGGCACAAAGACAGAAATATAGATCAATGGAACAAAATAAAAAGCCCAGAGATAAATCCACGCACCTATAAACACCTTATCTGTGACAAAGGAGGCAAGAATATACAATGGAGAAAAGACAATCTCTTTAACAAGTGGTTCTGGGAAAACTGGTCAACCACTTGTAAAAGAATGAAACTAGAACACTTCCTAACACGATACACAAAAATAAACTAAAAATGGATTAAAGATCTAAATGTAAGATCAGAAACTGTAAAACTCCTAGAGGAAAACATAGTCAAAACACTCTGATGTAAATCACAACAGGATCCTCTATGACGCACCTCCAAGAGTAATGGAAATAAAAGCAAAAATAAACAAATGGACCTAATTAAACTTAATAGCTTTTCCACAACAAAGGAAACTATAAGCAAGGTGAAAATACAGCCTTCAGAATGGGAGAAAATAACAGCAAAGGAAGCAACTGACAATTAATCTCAAAAATGTACAAGCAACTCCATCAGCTCAGTTTCAGAAAAATAAGTGTCCCAATCAAAAAATGAGCCTAAGAACGAAACAGACATTTCTCTAAAGAAGACATACAGATGGCTAGAAAGCACATGAAAGATGCTCAATATCACTTATTATCAGAGAAATGCAAATGAAAACACGATGAGGTACCATGTCACTCCAGTCAGAATGCCTGCTATACAAAAGTCTACAGCAATAAATGTTGGAGAGGGTGTGGAGAAAAAGGAACCCTCTTACACTGATGGTGGGAATGTAAACTAGTACAGCCACTATGGAGCAGTGTCGTGATTCCTTCAAAAACTGGAAGTAGAACTGCCATCAGTTCAGTTCAGTTCAGTCGCTCAGTCGTGTCCGACTATCCGCGACCCCATGAATCACAGCATGCCAGGCCTCCCTGTCCATCACCAACTCCTGGAGTACACTCAAACTCATGTCCACAGAGTCGGCGATGCCATCCAGCCATCTCATTCTCTGTCGTCCCCTTCTCCTCCCACCCCCAACCTTTCCTAGCATCAGAGTCTTTTCCAGTGAGTCAACTCGTCGCATGAGGTGGCCAAAGTATTGCAGTTTCAGCCTTACCATCAGTTTTTCCAATGAACACGCAGGATTGATCTCCTTTAGAATGGACTGGTTGAATCTCCTTGCAGTCCAAGGGACTCTCAAGAGTCTTCTCCAACACCACATTTCAAAAGCATCAATTCTTCGGCGATCAGCTTTCTTCACAGTCCAACTCTCACATCCATACATGACCACGGGAAAAACCATAGCCTTACGAGGCAGACCTTTGTTGGCAAAGTAATGTCTCTGCTTTTTAATATACTATCAAGGTTGGTCATAACTTTCCTTCCAAGGAGTAAGCGTCTTTAAATTTCATGGCTGCAATCAGCATCTGAAGTGATTTTGGAGCCCAAAAAAATAAAGTCTGACACTGTTTCCACTGTTTTTCCATCTATTTCCCATGAAGTGATGGGACCAGATGACATGATCTTTGTTTTCTGAATGTTGAGCTACAAGCCAACCTTTTCACTCTCCTCTTTCAATTTCATCAAGAGGCTTTTGAGTTCCTCTTCACTTTCTGCCATAAGGGTAGTGTCATCTGCATATCTGAGGTTATTGATATTTCTCCCGGCAGTCTTGATTCCAGCTTGTGCTTCTTCCAGCCCAGCGTTCCTCATGATGTACTCTGCATAGAAGTTAAATAAGCAGGGTGACAATATACAACCTTGACGTACTACTTTTCCTATTTGGAACCAGTCTGTTGTTCCATGTCCAGTTCTGACTGTTGCTTCCTGACCTGCATACAGGTTTCTCAAGAGGCAGGTCAGGTGGTCTGGTATTCCCATCTCTTTCAGAATGTTCCACAGTTTATTGTGATCTACACAGTCAAAGGCTTTGGCATAGTCAATGAAGCAGAAATAGATGTTTTTCTGGAACTCTCTTGCTTTCTCCATGATCCAGCGGATGTTGGCAATTTGATCTCTGGTGCCTCTGCGTTTTCTAAAACCTGCTTGAACATCTGGGAATTCACGGTTCACATATTGCTGAAGCTTGGCCTGGAGAATTTTGAGCATGACTTTACTAACGTGTTAGATGAGTGCAATTGTTCGGTAGTTTGAGCATTCTTTGGCATTGCCTTTCTTTGGAATTAGAATGAAGACTGACCTTTTCCAGTCCTGTGGCCACTGCTGAGTTTTCCAAATCTGCTGGCATATTGAGTGCAGCACTTTCACAGCATCATCTTTCAAGATTTGAAATAGCTCAACTGGAATTCCATCACCTCCACTAGCTTTGTTCGTAATGATGCTTTCTAATGCCCACTTGACTTCACATTCCAAGATGTCTGGCTCTAGGCCAGTGATCACATTATCGTGACTACCTTGGTCGTGAAGATCTTTTTTGTACAGTTCTTCTGTGTATTCTTGCCGAATTTAACTCAGATGACCATTATATCTACTGCTGTGGGCAGGAATCCCTTAGAAGAAATGGAGTAGCCATCATGGTCAACAAAAGAGTCCCAAATGCAGTACTTGGATGCAATCTTAAAAACGACAGAATGATTTCTGTTCATTTCCAAGGCAAACCATTCAATATTACAGTATTCCAGGCCTAGGCCCCAACCAGTAACGCTGAAGAAGCCAAAGTTGAACGGTTCTATGAAGACCTACAAGACCTTTTAGAACGAACACCCAAAAAAGATGTCCTTTTTATTATAGGGGACTGGAATGCAAATGTAGGAAGTCAAGAAACACCTTGAGTAACAGGCAAATTTGGCCTTGGAGCACGGAATGAAGCAGGGCAAAGGCTAATAGAGTTTTGTCAAGAGAACGCATGGGTCATAGCAAACACCCTCTTCCAACAACACAAGAGAAGACTCTACACATGGACATCACCAGATGGTCAACACCGAAATCAGATTGATTATATTCTTTGCAGCCCAAGATGGAGAAGCTGTATACAGGTAGCAAAAACAAGACCAGGAGCTGACTGTGGCTCAGATCATGAACTCCTTATTGCCAAATTCAGGCTTAAACTGAAGAAAGTAGGGAAAACCACTAGACCATTCAGATATGACCTCAATCAAATCCCTTATGATTATACAGTGGAAGTGAGAAATAGATTTAAGGGACTAGATCTGATAGATAGAGTGCCTGATGAACTCTGGACGGAGGTTCGTGACATTGTACAGGAGACAGGGACCAAGACCATCCCCATGGAAAAGAAATGCAAGAAAGTAAAATGGCTATTTGAGGAGGCCTTACAAATAGCTGTGACAAGAAGAGAAGCGAAAAGCAAAGGAGAAAAGGAGAGATATAAGCATCTGAATGCAGAGTTCCAAAAAATAGCAAGGAGAGATAAGAAAGCCTTCCTCAGTGATCAATGCAAAGAAATAGAGGAAAACAACAGAATGGGAAAAACAAGAGATCTCTTCAAGAAAATTCGAAATTCCAAGGGAACATTTCATGTAAAGATGGGCTCGATAAAGGACAGAAATGGTATGGACCTAACAGAAGCAGAAGATATTAAGAAGAGGTGGCAAGAATACACAGAAGAACTGTACAAAAAAAATAAAAGATCTTCATGACCAAGAACTGCTCTGCTGCTGCTGCTGCTAAGTCACTTCAGTCGTGTCCGACTCTGTGCGACCCCATGGACGGCAGCCCACTAGGCTCTGCCATCCCTGGGATTCTCCAGGCAAGAACACTGGAGTGGGTTGCCATTTCCTTCTCCAACGTGTGAAAGTGAAAAGTGAAAGTGAAGTTGCTCAGTCTTGACCGACTAGTAGCGACCCCATGGACTGTAGCCCACCAGGCTCCTCTGTCCATCGGATTTTCTAGGCAAGAGTACTGGAGTGGCTTGCCATTGCCTTCTCGGAAGAACTGCTCTACGTCCCAGCAATTCCACTGCTGCATATATACATTGAGGAAACAAGAATTGGAAGAGACACATGTACCCCAATATTCATCACAGCACTGTTTACCATGGACATGGAAGCAACCTGGATGTCCATTTGCAGACAAATGGATAAGAAATTTGTGGTACATATACATAGTGGAATATTTTTCAGTTATGAATAATTATGCATTTGAATAACTTCTAATGAGGTGGATGAAACTGGAGTCTATTATACAGAGTGAAGTACGTCATAAAGAAAAACACCAGTACAGTAGGTTAGCATATATATGGAATTTAGAAAAATGTTAATGATGACCCTTTATGTGAGACAGCAAAAGAGACACAGATATAAAGAACAGACTTTTGCACTCTGTGGGAAAAGGCGAGGATGGGATGATTTGAGAGAATAGCATTGAAACATTTATATTATCATATGTGAAGTAGGTTGCCAGTCCTGGTTTGATGCATGAGACAATGTGCTCAGGGCTGGTGCACTGCGATGACCTTGAGGGATGGGATGGGGAGGGAAGTGGGAGGGAGGTTCATGATGGGGAACACATGTACACCCATGGCTGATTCATGTGAATGTATGACAAAAACCACTAGAACATTGTAAAGTAATTTGCCTCCAATTAAAATAAAAAAGAGCCTTATTCTCACAACTTAAGATCACTTGGAACTTGCCTTGCTAGATTTTGGGCTTGCTTGGGACCTATCACTCTGTTCTTCTTTCTTTTGTCCCTATTGGAGTGGGAATGTATATCTTATGCATGTTCTAGCATTGTATTTTGGAAGCACATAACTTGTTTGTTTTTACATGTTGAGAGCTAGAGAGCAATTTTCCCTCCATATGATTTGTACCTTGAGTCTCACCCATATTTAATTTAGATATTTAGATAAATTTTGACCTTTTGACCTAAGAGTTAATGCTTGAATGAGTTAAGACGGCTATGGGAATTGAATTAATATATTTTACATGTAAGAATGATGTGGATTTTGTCAAGCAAGGGATGAGATGCAACAGGCTGAATGTAACTCCCCCACATTCATTTTGAAAGCTTACCTTCAATTTGATGGTACCAGGAAGTACAGCCTTTGGGAAATGATTAGATCATAAGGGTGGAGCCCTCATGAATGGGATTAGTGCCCTCATAAAAGGGATCCCAGAGAAATTTCTAGCCCTCTTTCCACCATATTGGGATAAAATGAAAAGTTAGAAGTTTATAAGCCAGAAGAGGGCATGCTCCAGAACCCAAACATGCTGGCACTCTGATATTGGTCTTCTAACCTCCAGAGTTATGAGTAATTTCTATTTTTATACACAATCCTATCTATGGTATTTTGTTATTCCATCCCAAACTAAGTATATTATTTTCTTAGAAATAACTACTGCTTGCCTGTCAATTGGGCTTCCTAATGGTGCTAGTGGTAAAGAATCCACCTGCCAATGCTCTTTGGAGACTGAGAAGCAGTCTTCAAAATCCTACTTGGAATCTATTGTTGGGAAAGAACAGTTGTTTGGGAAGTGGAAACAGCAGAGTTTTCTATGCCCTCTAATTGCAAGCACTACTGGCTCTGAGTCAGTGCATCTTTTTCACTGGAAAACTCGTCAAAGTACAGTTACTTTTACTGTATGGAATGGAATGGAATTTGGAGTTGAGCTTTCAGATTTCACATTACATGTGAAGATAGCTTTGCAGTTCTTTCCATAATTGATTTTTCATGATTGCTACAAGAGTTCAGTCAGTCAGTTCAGTCGCTCAGTTGTGTCCGACTCTTTGTGACCCCGTGAACCACAGCTTGCTGGGCCTCCCTGTCCATCACCAACTCCCGAAGTTTACCCAAACTCATTTCTATTGAGTTGGTGATGCCATCTAACCATCTCATCCTCTGTCATCCCCTTCTCGTCCTGCCTTCAATCTTTCCCAACATCAGGGTCTTTTCAAATGAGTCAGCACTTTGCATCAGGTGGCCAAAATATTGGAGCTTCAGCTTCAACATCAGTCCTTCCAATGACACCCAGTACTGATTTCCTTTAAGATCGACTGGTTGGATCTCCTTGCAGTCCAAGGGACTCTCAAGAGTCTTCTCCAATACCACAGTAATCAGTAGCATTAACCCCATTGTAGATACCAGCTGGCAACGGAGATGGTAATGATTTCTAGGTAAAGTCTGAAGCTTCTTTGAACAGTTTCTTCCTTTGTTGATCAGACTTTAGGTCTCACAGTCTATAATATAACAGAGACAAGTTGGAGGAACTGTCTGACTGCCCTGACTATGACATTTGTCACTGCTTTAGAGTATGACATGTATACTTTCAACTGGCATTGCCTGACATTTTCTCTACCTCTATAGCCCAGTAACTAGAGGAAATTCGAAGTATTTAGGTAGTGTGTGTCGGCTTCAGGTTTGAGGTGTAGTTATTGGCTATGAGGTCTTGAAAAAATTTCTTGAGTCTCTGTTTTCCTCATTTGTAAAGTAGAGTGTATAATCTACTTCCCAGAATTGCGAGGAGTAAATCATATAAATAAATATATGAGAGGATTTATATAAATATTTTTTCTTAGTGTCTGGTGATCCTACTAGGAAGGTGGAGAACCTAATTTTTGGAGAAAGATGTTAGTTTGAAATTACTGCCTGAGTTAACTACAAAATGAAAAGGTAAAAAAAGTCAGTGTTTAAAGGGGCCTTAGAAAGCATCTAGTTCAGTTAATCTTAATGTAGCTTCGTATTAGAATTACCTGGAAAGCATGTTGATCCAGAGTCTCAGGATCCATCTTAGGTGAAATGAATCAGTTTGTTTATTTGTTCATGGAGAAAGAAAAAGCAGTGTTTTCTAGTCTCAGACTGCAAATCAAATTTCTAATCTCGTCATTGTAATATATTTGATAAAAGTCCTTTGCAGACCAAGCAGATTGATTTAAAATCAAACTTGCAAGTAGAAGTTCCATCAGGCACCCATTACTGCTTTATAGGAGCACAGGATTCAGGAAGTTCTACGTTGTCTATTCCCCCTAGTCCCCACACTTATATTCAACGTGAATATTATTAATTGCTAACAACCCACAGGTAATCATAAACCTGATTGGCATATAAAGCAGGGCTTAAGAAATAGTCTCTTGAGAACTTTTGTAGGTGTTTTTCTATAAAATCAGTTAGACCATCTTTTTAGATTGTGAAGGTTAGTTGTTTTAGGGTCCTGAAATTCAGCTATTCTAAAAGAAGAGGGATGCCCCAAATGAAAAAGAAAAATATTAATATAAAAGTTAAAATTATTTAAATTTTATTTTTATTGAAGTATAGTTAATTTACAGTGTTGTATTAATTTCTGGTATACAGCAAAGGATTGTGTTATATATGTGTATATATATAATCTTTTTCATATTCTTTTCCATATGGTTTATTATAAGAAATTGAGTATATTAACAGTTCCCTGTTTTATACAGTAGGATCTTGTAGTTTAATGCAAAAGTTTCTATCACAAAAAAGAGACGTGAATTGAACCCTGAGGGTCCAGTAATTTCTAAGTGGTCAGTAGTAGAACTTTATTTTTGATTACATAGTGTCACTCATTGGAGTTTCTTGAAGCTCTCAAGGTAGGCTGCTAGTCCTCTAGGTGACATTGTTCACAATCCTGGCAGTCTTTCCTATAAGGGCATATGTTGATTGAATATTTTACCAGACTTCCTTAATTCAGATAGTGGTTTATCCAGGGAAAATTTTAGCCCAATGCATGGTCTGCTACGGTGTCAAGCACTTAGAGATTTATATCAAGTCATCAGATTTTAGTTCATACATCTTCAGATCATGAGGAAAGGGTCAATTGCATGGTGACCTGGAATTCTTATAGGGATCTGGATCATCAAGTCTCAGGTCTCTCTGTCAGGTCAGATGAGAAGGGGAAATTTAGGATTGCTAGTTTGGAGGATTATAATTAGATATTGGAAGAAATAGAAGGGATCGAAGATTTGCTAAATATTAATAAGTTGGGTAAAGTAACAGGATCCAGTTCAATTTACAGATGGATACCAAAACCGTTTTATTTTTTTTTTTTACAGAAGGGGAGCAAGTCATTTAAATCTCAATCAGACAAGACTGAGTGTGCATCTTTATAGGATCCTTATAGGAGGGTAACCTTTCAGCTAGCTCAAAGACGAAGAATAAGACAAACCTCTGATAATCCAAAAGGGTGTGATCTAGACAATGCATCATTTTCCATTGAAACACAAAAGTTCTCCCTTTTGGTGAAAGTTAATCTCAACGAAAAATATTCTTGATTGAAAAATAAGGCTGGTCTCACTAGATTTGGCCTAATTATTTGTAGTTGCAACAAGGATAATAATTTGCTATATGGGTCTGTTTAACTTTGCATTACTGAGAGTTTTCAAGAATTGTAGATTGGATTTTTAAAAACTTGGCTGAGAAGTCCAGCCAAGAATTATCCACCAGATTTCAGCTGCAGAACCTAAAAATTTGAAAGAGTTCTTCTCTAGATAGGCAAAATATCCTGAAATTTTCAATTCTGCCAGGAAGAGACTTTCCTAACTCAACTATAAGGCCAGGAACTCTGCAAGGCATGTATTAACCTGGTTTTCCCAAAAGGGCTTTGTAATCTTTGTTGGCCCCATAGTCAACCTTGCTCATTAAAAATATCTTGTCATATCCACTTCAATGAGCATCATTTCGGATATGTCATTGCAGGTAAAGCCTTGGTTACATAAACTAATGTTTCCAATCATTTCCTAATAATAAAGAAGACAGTACATCATGAGGAACGCTGGGCTGGAAGAAGCACAAGCTGGAATCAAGATTGCTGGGAGAAATATCAATAACCTCAGATATGCAGATGACACCATCCTTATGGCAGAAAGTGAAGAGGAACTCAAAAGCCTCTTGATGAAAGTGAAAGAGGAGAGTGAAAAGGTTGGCTTGAAGCTCAACATTCAGAAAACAAAGATCTTGGCATCTGGGTCCCATCACTTCATGGGAAATAGATGGGGAAACAGTGGAAACAGTGTCAGACTTTATTTTTTTGGGCTCCAAAATCAATGCAGATGTTGATTGCAGCCATGAAATTTAAAGACGCTTGCTCCTTGGAAGGAAAGTTATGACCAACCTAGACAGCATATTAAAAAGCAGAGACATTACTTTGCCAACAAAAGTCCGTCTAGTCAAGGCTATGTTTTTTCCCGTGGTCATGTATGGATGTGAGAGTTGGACTGTGAAGAAAGCTGATCGCCGAAGAATTGATGCTTTTGAACTGTGGTGCTGGAGAAGACTCTTGAGAGTCCCTTGACTGCAAGGAGATCCAACCAGTCCATTCTAAAGATCATTCCTGGGTGTTCATTGGAGGGACTGATGCTGAAGCTGAAACTCCAATACTTTGGCCACCTCATGCGATGAGTTGACTCATTGGAAAAGACTGATGCTGGGAAGGATTGGGGGCTGGAGGAGAAGGGGACGACAGAGAATGAGATGGCTGGATGGCATCACCGACTCGATGAACGTGAGTTTGAGTGTACTCCGGGAGTTGGTGATGGACAGGGAGGCCTGGGGTGCTGTGATTCATGGGGTCACAAAGAGTCGGACACGACTGAGCGACTGAACTGAACTGAAAGAGGACAGACCCTCATTTAACCTGTGTAAATAATTATAATGTTTTGTAAATGAGAATATTTAATTTCAGTTTCTGAATCCTGGAGGGTATTTGGCAGAGATAATTTGACTTACAAATGTAATTTGCAAGTGAAAGTCATTTCATTCCCACTTACAATTGCATAATCTTAATTGTTATGAGTTATACTATTTATAATTTACCAAATCTGTATGTGGATTTACAGAATAAGAGAAATGGGTTCCTTTATATTTCCAAAAATAGAAGTTTATAGCATCAATATTCCCTCGGACAGAGGAGCCTGGGGGGCTACAGCCCTATGGGATCGCAAGTATGAGACATGATTTAGCAACTAAGTCACAGCCACATCAGTAATATTCCAGGTGAATCCCTCAGTCATCCTTCATTAATTCATACAGTCCTATGTAGTTCTTGTTTTACTAGACCTTGCATTCAGTTCAGTTCAGTTCAGTTGCTCAGTCGTGGCCGACTCTTTGTGACCCCACGAATCACAGCACGCCAGGCCTCCCTGTCCATCAACAACTCCCAGAGTTCACTCAACCTCATGTCCATCAAGTCGGTGATGCCATCCAGCCATTTCATCTTCTGTCGTCCCCTTCTCCTCCTGCCCCCAATCCCTCCCAGCATCAGAGTCTTTTCCAGTGAGTCAACTCTTCACATGAGGTGGCCAAAGTATTGGAGTTTCACCTTTAGCATCAGTCCTTCCAATGAACACCCAGGACTGATCTCCTTTATGATGGACTGGTTGGATCTCCTTGCAGTCAAGGGACTCTCAAGAGTCTTCTCCAACACCACAGTTCAAAAGCATCAATTCTTCGGCACTCAGCTTTCTTCACAGTCCAACTCATACATCCATACATGACCACGGGAAAAGCCATAGCCTTGACTAGACGGACCTTGGTTGGCAAAGTAATGTCTCTGCTTTTTAATACACTATCCAGGCTGGTCATAACCTTCCTTCCAAGGAGTAAGCGTCTTTTAATTTCATGGCTGCAATCAGCAACCGCAGTGATTTTGGAGCCCAAAAAAATAAAGTCTGACACTGTTTCCACTGTTTCCCCATCTATTTCCCATGAAGTGATGGGACCAGATGCCATGATCTTTGTTTTCTGAATGTTGAGCTTCAAGCCAACCTTTTCACTCTCCTCTTTCACTTTCATCAAGAGGCTTTTTAGTTCCTCTTCACTTTCTGCCATAAGGGTGGTGCCATTTCGGCTCCAAAATGACTGTGGACAGTTACTGCAGCCATGAAATTAAGACATTTGCTCTTGGAAGAAAAGTTTTTACAAACCTAGACAGAGCATTAAGAGCAGAGAATTCACTTTGCCAACAATACATATAGTCAAAGCTACAGTTTTTCCAGTAATCATGTATGGGTATGAATGTTGGACAATAAAGAAGACTTAGTGAGGAAGAACTGATGCTTTGAAACTGTTGTGCTGGAGAATAGTCTTGACAGTTCCTTAGGCAGCAAGGAGACCAAACCAGTCAATCCTAAAGGAAAATAATCCTGAATTGGAAGATGTAATGTTGAAGAAAAAGAAAGGTAAAATGGTTGTCTGAAGAGGCCATACAAATAGCTGAGAAAAGAGGAGAACCTAAAGGCAAAGGATAACAGGAAAGATATACCCATTGGAATGCAGAGTTCCAAAGAATAGCAAGGAGAGATAAGAAAGCCTTCCTCAGTGATCAATGCAAAGAAATAGAGGAAAACAATAGAATGGGAAAGATGAAACATCTCGTCAAGAAAATTGAGCTTCCCCATCTATTTCCCATGAAGTGATGGGACCAGATGCCATGATCTTTGTTTTCTGAATGTTGAGCTTCAAGCCAACCTTTTCACTCTCCTCTTTCACTTTCATCAAGAGACTTCTGAGTTCCTCTTCACTTTTGCCATAAGGGTGGTGTCATCTGCATATCTGAGGTTATTGATATTTCTCCCGGCAATCTTAATTCCAGCTTGTGCTTCCAGCCCAGCGTTTCTCATGATGTACTCTGTCCTAAACATCTCTATATTAATAAGATTCCAACGGTAAGAGAAATGAGTCCCCAGTTAAAACCACTGATTTGAAGACACTAAATTCAAATTAAAGAATTAACGTTACGTGCAAGTTAACATTAAAAAAAAATAAATTATAGCTGATAAGACTATACTGTTTTCTAGTATTAGGCAGGGAGAAGGAAATGGCTACCTACTGCAGTGTTCTTGCCTGGAGAATTCTGTGGACAGAGGAGCCTGCACGGCTGCCGTCCATAGGGTCGCAGAGAGTCGGACACGACTGAAGCAACTTAGCATGCATGCCTGCATTGGAGAAGGAAATTGCAATCCACTCCAATATTCTTGCCTGGAGAATCCCAGGGACAGAGGACCCTGGTGGGCTGCCGTCTATAGGGTCACACAGAGTCGGACACGACTGAAGCGACTTAGCAGCAGCAGCAGTATCAGGCAAGGATGCACCAAGAAACATATCATGGACAATGAGAGCATTGATAATTTTCTAGGAACTTCCTGTACAGCATATAATGTCTAAAATATGTGTAATAAAACATTTTACCCACACACATTTAACCCTGGGAAGGCTAAGCATTTCTTTGATTTGACAGTGCTTCCTATGCAACAGAAATGATAAAATAAGAAGTACCCAAACTGTGCACTGGCCAGTTTAAGAAGGTGGTTGTATGCAAACTCTTTTCATAGGGAAAACCTTCATTGATGAGGAACATTTTAAAGAAAACAAAGGATACTTGGGGGTAAACAAGGCAGATAAACAGGAAAGTCATCTGTGAGTCTTATGGTAATCATGAGGAAAGATGGAGATAGGTCTTGTATGTGAGGGCAGGATGGTCCTTTGTGGTTTGTTGTTTTTCAGAACATGAAAGGGTATTTTTTTTTTTTTAACAGTTTCTGCTGTCCTGGAGCCCAGAGCTCAGCATAAGTTCAATGTTTTCAGTGTTCTAGGATTCACAGTGGAGGGCATAACCCAGAGTGCTTTCAAAGGGAAGTGCCAACTCTCAGGCCCTCTTAATTCCCATGGTGTGATGCATGTTACAGGGTGCTCGGGGCTGGTGTACTGGGATGAACCAGAGGGATGGCATGGGGAGGGAGGTGGGATGGGGTTCAAGATGGGGAACAAATGTACACCCGGGGCAGATTCATGTCAATGTATTGAAAAACCAATACAGTAATATAAAGTAGTAAAAATAAATAAATAATTTAATTAATTAAAGAAAATTCCCATGATGGTGTTGACTGAAGAAGATGACACCTTTGCAGAATGAGGACACTGAACAGCATGAGTGTCACCCTCTCCAATTCTCATGCTATGCTTCCCTCCTGACTTATCTGTAGACTGATGCTTAGGTAATAGCTAGAGGGTGAGTAAGTGGTCTAAAATAATCCCAACATATCACTGGTTGTGGACGGGGAGATTAGGTGAAGACAACGTCAGTTTCTCAGGAACATCCTTCAAGAGGCTCAGGCTTCAGGCCTGTCTGCCATTCACTCCTGCCTCATCATAAAAGTCACATAGACTTAAAAAAAAAAAAGATATGTTTATTTATTTATTTTGCTACATTAGGTCTTAGTTGCAGCATGCAGGACGATCATTGCATCAAGTGGGATTTTTCTTTGTGGCTCTCTAGTTGTGGTGAGCAGGCTCGGTATTTGTGTTGCCTTGGCTTAGTTGCTCTGCAGCATGTGGTGCTTCAGTTCCCTGACCAGGGATCAAACCCACATCCCTTGCATTACAAGGTGGATTCTTAACCACACAACAACTAAGGAAGTCCCCACATAGACTCTTGTAATTGCACACTCTCAACTTTCCTCTCTATCCAGTGCTTGCCACCATCTTATATCCCTGGTAATAACACTTCTAACACCTTGGCTTACTGGTTCTTTATGGAGAGTTGATAAGAGTTAGGCATATGGTCCTTTAGTTGGATGGATATGGGTAAAGATTTTGAACTATCCATTTATTAACTGTGTGATCTTAGTTTTCATTTAAAAAATGAAGATTGAATTTATTGGAATTTGTGTATTAAAATAGAAATATGGAAATAGAGAAAACTGAATGTTAAAGGCTTCATTTTCTGAGTACCTACTATGTGTAAAAAGGTTTGCATATATTATCTGATTTTCAGAGCAATTCTTAAGAGATTGACACTAAATTAAGGAAGTATTTTCAGATGACAAGATACTATATGTTGAAAGATGCTACCAGTAAACTACTAGAGCTCATGAAAGAATTTGGTAAGCTTGAAGGATACAAAAGTAATATACAGAAATCTGTTATGTGTCCATATATTAACAACCAATTATCAGAAAGAGAAATGAAGGAAATAATCCCATTGAAACTTTTGCATCAAAAATAACAAAATACCTAGGGATATAGACCTGTCTAAGGAGGTAAAAGATCTGTACATGGAAGACTATAAGTCACTGATGAAAGAAAATGAAGATGGCAGAAACAATTGAAAAGATATGAATTGGAAAAAATAAATAATCAAAATACACGTACTACCCGAGACAATCTATAGATTCAATGATATTGCTATTAAAATACCAGGGACATTTTTCACAGAACTAGAATAAATACTTTAAAAATTTGTATGGAAACACAAAAGATTTCAAATAACCAAAGGAATCTTGAGAAAGAAGAAGAAAGCTGAAGGAAATGCACTCTTAGACTTCAGACTATATAAAAGATTGGAGTGCCGCAGTTCATGTGGTCACAGAGTTGGACATGACTTAATGACTGACCAACAGAAACAGTTATAGAAAAAATATGGTATTGCACAAAAACAGACAAATAGATTAATGGACCAGTATAGAGCACCTTGAAAAAAAAAAAAAAAAACCACACGCTTATGATCAATGAATGCTGTCAAAGGAGGCCAGATATAAATGAAGAAAAGAAAATCTCTTTAATAAATGGTGCTGGGAAACTGGACAGCTTCATGTAAAAGAATGAAATTCTCTAACACCATATACAAAAATAAACTCAAAACATATTAAAGACATAAATGGAAGACAGGAAGCATAAAAATACTTGTTGTTCAATCACTAAGTCTTTTCTGACTCTTTGCAACCCCATTAACTGCAGCACATCATACTACTTTGTCCTTTACTATCTCCCAGAGTTTGCTCAGATTCATGTCCATTGAGTCGTTGCCATCGAACTGTCTCATACTCTGTCTTCTCTTCTCCTCAGGCCCTCAATCCTTCCCAGCACCAGGGTCTTTTCCAAAGAGTCAGCTCTTCACATCAGAAGAACAAAGTATTGGAGCTTCAGCATAATTTCAGTTCTGTTCTGTTTTCAGGCATGTCCAACTCTTTGAGACCCCATGCATTGCAGCATATCAGGTTTACCTGTCACCAACTCCCAGAGCTTGCTCAAACTCATGTCCATCTAGTCAGTGATGCCATCCAACCATCTCATGCTCTGTTGTCCCCCTCTCCTCCTGCCTTCAATCTTTCCTAGCATTAGAGTCTTTTCCAATGAATCAGTTCTTCACATCAGGTGGTCAAAGTACTGGCACTTCAGTTTCAGCATCGTTTTCCAATGAATATTCAAGTTTGATTTCCTTTAGGATTGACTGGTTTGATCTCCTGGCAGTCCAAGGGACTCTCAAGAGTCTTCTCCAACACCAGAGTTTAGAAGCATTAATTCTTTGGTGTTCAGCATTCTTTATAGTCCAACTTTCACATCCATACATGATTACTGGAAAACCGTAGCTTTGACTAGACAGACTTTTGTCAGCAAAGCAATGTCTCTGCTTTTTGATATGCTGTCAGGGTTCATCATAGCTTTTCTTCCAAGTAGCAAGTGTCTTTTGATTTCATGGTTACAACCACCATCTGCAGTGATTTTGGAGCCCAGTAAATAAAGTCTCTCACTCTTTCCATTGTTTCTCCATCTATTTGCCATGAAGTGATGGGGCTGGATGCCATGATCTTAGTTTTTTTGAATGTTGCATTTTAAGCCAACTGTTTCACTCTCCTCTCTCACTTTCATCAAGAGGCTCTTTAGTTCGTCTTCACTTTTTGCCATAAGGGTGGTGTCATCTGCATATCTGAGGTTATTGATATTTCTCCCGGCAATCTTGATTCCAGCTTGTGCTCCATCCAGCCTGGCACTTCACAGGATGTACTTGGCATATAAGTTAAATAAGCAGAGTGACAATGTATAGCCTTAATGTACTCCTTTCCCAATTTTGATACAGTCTATTTTTCCATGTCCGGTTCTGAATGTTGCTCTTGACCTGCATACAGATTTCTCAGGGACATTTAAGGTGATCTGGTATTCCTAACTCTTGAAGAATTTTCCACAGTTTGTTGTGATCTACACAGTCAAAGGCTTTGGCATAGTTAATAAAGCAGATGTTTTTTTTCTGGAACTCTCTTGCTGTTTCAATGATCCAACAGATGTTGGCAATTTTATCTCTGGTTCCTCTGCCTTTTCTAAATCCAGCTTGAACATCTGGAAGTTTTCAGTTCATGTACTTTTGAAGCCTCATTTGGAGAATTTTGAGCATTATTTTGCTAGCTTGTGAGATGAGTGCAATTGTGCGGTAGTTTGAACATTATTTGGGATTGAAATGATAACTGACCTTTTCCATTCCTGTGGCCACTGCTGAGTTTTCCAAATTTGTTGGGATATTGAGTGCAGCGCTTTCACAGCATCATCTTTTAGGATTTGAAATAGCTCAACTGGAATTCTATCACTTCCACTAACTTTGTTCGTAGTGATGCTTCCTAAGGCCCACTGGACCTCTCATTCCAGGATGTCTGGCTCTAAGTGAGTGATTACACCATTGTGGTTATCTGGGTGGTAAAGATCCTTTTTGTGTAGATCTTCAGTGTATTCTTGTCACCTCTTCTTAATACCTTCTGCTTCTGTTAGATCCTTAGCATTTCTGTCCTTTATTGTGCCTATCTTTACATGAAATCTTCCCTTGATATCTCTAATTTTCTTGACGAGATGTTTCATCTTTCCCATTCTATTGTTTTCCTCTATTTCTTTGCATTGATCACTGAGGAAGGCTTTCTTATCTCTCCTTGCTAGTCTTTGGAACTCTGCATTCCAATGGGTATATCTTTCCTGTTATCCTTTGCCTTTAGGTTCTCCTCTTTTCTCAGCTATTTGTATGGCCTCTTCAGACAACCATTTTACCTTTCTTTTTCTTCAACATTACATCTTCCAATTCAGGATTATTTTCCTTTAGGATTGACTGGTTTGGTCTCCTTGCTGCCTAAGGAACTGTCAAGACTATTCTCCAGCACAACAGTTTCAAAGCATCAGTTCTTCCTCACTAAGTCTTCTTTATTGTCCAACATTCATACCCATACATGATTACTGGAAAAACTGTAGCTTTGACTATATGTATTGTTGGCAAAGTGAATTCTCTGCTCTTAATGCTCTGTCTAGGTTTGTAAAAACTTTTCTTCCAAGAGCAAATGTCTTAATTTCATGGCTGCAGTAACTGTCCACAGTCATTTTGGAGCCGAAATGGCACCACCCTTATGGCAGAAAGTGAAGAGGAACTAAAAAGCCTCTTGATGAAAGTGAAAGAGGAGAGTGAAAAGGTTGGCTTGAAGCTCAACATTCAGAAAACAAAGATCATGGCATCTGGTCCCATCACTTCATGGGAAATAGATGGGGAAACAGTGGAAACAGTGTCAGACTTTATTTTTTTGGGCTCCAAAATCACTGCGGTTGCTGATTGCAGCCACGAAATTAAAAGACGCTTACTCCTTGGAAGGAAGGTTATGACCAGCCTGGATAGTGTATTAAAAAGCAGAGACATTACTTTGCCAACCAAGGTCCGTCTAGTCAAGGCTATGGTTTTTCCCGTGGTCATGTATGGATGTATGAGTTGGACTGTGAAGAAAGCTGAGTGCCGAAGAATTGATGCTTTTGAACTGTGGTGTTGGAGAAGACTCTTGAGAGTCCCTTGGACTGCAAGGAGATCCAACCAGTCCATTCTAAAGGAGATCAGTCCTGGGTGCTTATTGGAAGGACTGATGCTAAAGCTGAAACTCCAATACTTTGGCCACCACATGCTACGAATTGACTCACTGGAAAAGACTCTGATACTGGGAGGGATTGGGGGCTGGAGGAGAAGGGGACGACAGAGAATGAGATGGCTGGATGGCATCACCGACTCGATGGACATGAGGTTGAGTGAACTCCGGGAGTTGGTGATGGACAGGGAGGCCTGGCGTGCTATGATTCATGGGGTCGCAAAGAGTCGGACATGACTGAGCGACTGAACTGAACTGAACTGAATAAAATTTGTTACTCTGTCTACTTTTTCTCCATCTATTTCCCATGAAGTGATGGGACCAGATGCCATGATCTTAGTGTTTTGAATGTTGAATTTTATGCCAACTTTTTCACTGTCCTGTTTGACCCTCATCAAGAGACTCCTTATTCGTCTTCATTTTCTGCCATTAGATTGGTATCATCTGCATATCTGAGATTTTTGATATTTCTGCCAACAGTCTTGATTGCAGTTTGTGATTCATGCAGCCTGGAATTTCACATGATGTACTCTGCAAAAAAGTTAAATAAGCAGTGTGCAATATATAGCCTTAATGTATTCCCTTCCCAAATTTGAACCAGTCTGCTGTTCCATGTTCAGTTCTAACTGTGCTTCTTGACCAGCATACAGGTTTCTCATGAGACAATTAAGGTGGTCTTGTATTCACATCTCTTTAAGAATTTTCTGCAGATTGATTTGCTCCACACAGTTGAAGGATTTTATGTAGTCAATGAAGCAGAAGTAGATGTTTTCATACAATTCCTTGCTTTTTGTACGATCCAACAAATGTTGGCAATTTGATCGCTGGTTCTTCTGCCCTTTGTAAATCTAGCTTGTACATTTGAAAGTTCTCAGTTCACATACTGCTGAAGTCTAGCTTTCAGCATTTTGAGAATTACTTTAGCATGTGAAATGAGTGAAATTGTACGTACTTTGAACATTCTTTGGCAGTGCCCTTCTTTGATATTGGAATAAAAACTGACCTTTTCCATTACTGACATATTGCTGACATATTGAGTGTAGCAATTGAAAGCTAAAATTTTTAGGATTTTAAATAAATGAGCTGGGCTTCCATCAGTTCCACTAAATTTGTTCATAGTTATGCTTCCTAAGACCCACTTGACTTCACATTCTAGACTGTTTGGCTCTATGTGAGTGACCACACCATTGTGGTTACCCGGGTCATTAAGGCCTTTTTTGTATAATTCTTCTGTGTATTCTTGCCACCTTTTTTTAATCTCTTCTGCTTCTGTTAGGTCCTACTTGTTTCTGTCCTTTATGGTGCCAATCATTGCATGAAATGTTCCTCTGGTATCTCCAATTTTCTTGAAGAGATCTCTAGTCTTTCCCATTCTATTGTCTTCTTTTATTTCTTTTCATTGTTCACTTAAGAAGGCTTTCCTATCTCTCCTTGCTATTCTCTGGAACTCTGCATTCAGTTGGGTTTATCTTTCCCTTTCTCCTTTGCCTTTCAATTTTCTTCTTTTCTCACCTATTTGAAAGGCCTTCTCCAACAACCACTTTTCCGTCTTGCATTTCTTTTTCTTTCGGATGGTTTTTGTTACCACATGAACCTCCATCCATAGTGCTTCAGGCACTTTGTGTACCAGATCTAATCCTTTGAATCTATTTGTCACCTCCACTGTATAATCATAAAGGATTTTATTTTGGTCATACCTGGATAGTCTAGTGGTTTTCCCTACTTTCTTCAATTTAAGTCTGAATTTTGCAATGAGGAGCTCATGATCTGAGCCACAGTCAGCTCGTGGTCTTGTTTTTGCTGATTGTATAGAGCTTCTCCATCTTCAGTTGCAAAGAGTATAATCAATCTGATTTTTGTATTGACCATCTGGTGATTTCCATGTATAGAGTCATCTTTTGTGTTGTTGGAAGATGGTGTTTATTTTCTTCAGATTCTTTACTCATATAGATTATTGCACCTTATTGAGTAGAGTCTTTGTGCTATACCATAGGTCCTTGTTGATTATCTATTTTATATAGAGTAGTGTGTATATATTAATCTCAGCCTCCTGTTTTATTCCTCCCCAACTTTCCACTTTGGTAACCATACATAAGTTTTTTTTTTTCTTTCTACGTTTGTGATTCTGTTTCTAAGATAAATTCATTTTTATATTTTTGGATTCCACATAAGTCACAATGCGGGAGACCCAGGTTTGATCACTGGGTCTGGAATATCCCATGGAGAAGGAAATGGCAACACACTCCAGTACTTTTGCCTGGAAAATCCCATGGACGGAGGAGCCTGGTAGGCTACAATCCATAGGGTCGCAAAGAGTTGGACACGACTGAGTGACTTCACTTAACTAAGTCACATCACATTTGTCTCTCTGTGTTAGATTGCTTCACTTGGTATGGTAGTCCCTATGTCCATCATGTTGCTACAAGTGGAAATATTTCATATTTTTATGGCTGAGTAATATTACTTTGTATATATGTACTATATATATAGATAGCATCTCAGACTCAGTGGACATGAATTTGAGAAAACCGTAGGATATAGTGAGGGACAGGGGAGATGGGCATGCTGTTGTTTCTGGTGTTGCAAAGAGTCAGTCATGAGTTAGCAATTGAGCAAAAACAACAACATTTATGTACCACATCTTCATTATTCATTCATTTGTTGATGGATATTTTGGCTATTGTAAATAGTGTTGAACATTTTTATGCATGTGTCTTTTCAAATTATAGTTTTCTGTGGATATTTGCTGAGGAATGGGATTGCTGGATCATGTACATGTGCACATTTGTCTGCTAAGTCTGCATCTCCATTGCTACTCTGCAGATTGATTCATCACTACATCTTTCTAGATTCCATATGCATGTGTTAATATACAATATTTGTCTCTTTCCGACTTACTTCACCTCATTAAGTCTACTCAAATTTGTTATTTTTTATAGCTGAGTTATAGTCCATTCATCTATAAATGGACATCTAGGTTGGTTTCATGTTCTAGCTATTATAAAAATGCTTCAACAAACATTTTGGTACATGTGTCTCTTTATGTTATGGTTTTCTCAGGGTGTATGCCTTGTAGTGCGATTGTTGGATTATATGGTAGTTCTAGTCCTAGTTTTTTAGGGAATCTCCATACTGTTCTCCAGTGGCTGTATCAATTTACATTATGAAAACTATAAGACACTGATGAAAGAAATCAGGGATGACAAAAATGATGAGATATATCATATTCTTGAATAGGAAGAATCAATCTTGTGAAAATGACTAAACTACTCAAAGTAACCTACAGATTCAGTGCAGTCTCTATCAATCTACCAATTGTATTTTTCACAGAACTAGAACAATCAATTTCACAATTTGTATGGAAAGACAAAGAGCCTGCATAGCCAAACCACTTTGAAAAAGAAGAATGGAGCTGGAGGAATGAAGCTTCTTGACTTCAGACTATACCACAAAGCCACAGTCATAAGACAAAGCCAAAGTACTTTGAAAAAGCAGAATGGAGCTGGAGGAATCAACCTCCCTTCAGTTCAGTTCAGTCGCTCAGTCATGTCTGACTCTTTGCGACCCCATGGGCTGCAGCATGCCAGGGCTCCCTATCCATCACCAACTCCCAGAGTTTACTCAGACTCATGTCCATTGAGTCTGTGATGCCATCCAACCATCTCATCCTCTCTCATCCCCTTCTCTTCCCATCTTAAATCTTTCCCAGCATCAGGATCTTTTCCAGTGAGTCAGTTCTTTCCATCAGGTGGCCAAAGTATTGGAGTTTCAGCTTTAGTATCAGTCCTTCCAATAAATATTCAGGACTGATTTCTTTTAGGATGGACTGGTTGGATCTCCTTGCAGTCCAAGGAACTCTCAAGAGTCTTCTCCAACACCACAGTTTAAAAGCATCAGTTCTTTGACACTCAGCTTTTTTTATAGTCCAACTGTTTCATCCATACATGACTACTGGAAAAACCATAGCTTTGAATATATGGACCTTTACTTGCCAACAACTTCCTTTACTTCAGACTGTGCTACAAACTACAGTCATTAAGACAGCATGGTATTGGCACAGAAACAGAAATAAAGACCAATGTAACAAGTTATAAAGCACCTATGGATACTTTATTTTTGACAAGGGAGGTAAGAATACACAATGTAGAAAAGACCACGTCTTCAATAAGTGGTGCTGGGAAAACTGTACAGCTACATGTAAAAGAATGAAACTAGTATACTTTCTGACACCATACACAGAAATAAACACAAAATGGTTAAAAGATTTAAATGTAAGGCCAGAAACGATCTGGCTCTTAGAGGAAATCATGGGAAGTATACTCTTTGACATACATCATGGCAAGATCCTCACTTAGAGTAATGAGACTAAAAAGAAAAGTAAATAAATGGGACTTAATTAAGTTTAAAAGCTTTTGCATAGCAAAGAAAAAAATAATACGAAAGTTTAAAAGACAACCCTCAGAATGGGAGAAAATAATTACAAGCAAAACAGCTGCCAGTGGATTAATTTCCAAAATATACACAGCTCATGAAGCTCAATACCAGAAAAAAAAAACAACCCAATCAAAAAAATGAGTGGAAAACCCAAACAGATATTTTCCTAAAGAAGACATACAGAAGGCCAACAAACACATGAAAAGATGCTCAACATTGCTTGTTACTAGAGAAATGCAAATCAAAACTACAACAAGGCATCACATCACACCAGTCAGAATGGCCATCATTTAAAAATCTACAAAAAATTAATGCTGGAGAAGATGTGCAGAAAAGGAAACCTTTTTGCATTGTTTGTGGGAATCCATCATTTATTGTTTGTAGACTTTTTTTGATGGGTATTCTGACCAATGTGAGGTTATACCTCACTGCAGTTTAGATTTTCATTTCTTTAGTAATTAAAGATGTTGGGCATCTTTTCTTGTGCCTTTTGGCCATCTGTATATAGCTCTATTTTTAGTTTCTTATGGAACCTCCATACCAATTTATATTCCCACCAAGAGTGTAGGAGAGTTCCCTTTTCTCCATACGCTCTCCATCATTGTTGTAGACTTTTTGATGATTGCCATTCTGACCAGTGTGAGGTGATACCTCATTGCAGGTTAAATTTGCATTTTCGTAGTAATTAGTGATATTAAACATCTGTTGATGTGTTTTTGGCCATCTGTATGTGTTATTTTGAGAAATGTATATTGAAATATTCTGCCCATTTTTTGATTGCGTTAGTTTTTGATATTGTGCTACATGAACAGTTTGTATACTTTGGACATTAATTCCTTGTGTTGTTTGCAAATCTTTTCTCCCATTTTTTGGGTTGTCTTTTAACTTTGTTTATGGTTTTCCTTTCTGTACAACAGATTTTATGTTTAATTGGGTTCCATTTGTTTATTTTTTTGTATGGTGTTCAGTTCAGTCGCTCAGTCGTGTCTTATTCTGCGACCCCATGGACTGCAGCACGCCAGGCCTCCCTGTCCATCATCAACTCCTGGAGTTTACTCAGACTCATGTCCGTTGAGTTGGTGATGCCATCCAACCATCTCATCCTCTGTTGTCCCCTTCTTCTCCTACCATCAATTTTTTCCAGCATCAGGGTCTTTTCCACTGAGTCAGTTCTTTGCATCAGGTGGCCAAAGTATTGGAGTTTCAGCTTCAGCATCAGTCCTTCCAATGAATATTCAGGACTGATTTCCTTAGGATGGACTGGCTTGATCTCCCTGCAGTCCAAGGGACTCTCAAGAGTCTTCTCCAACACCACAGTTCAAAAGCATCAGTTGAACTTTGAACTGTATGGTGTCAGAATGTCCTAATTTTTTCTTTTACATGTGGCTCTCCAGTTTTCCGAGCACCAATAATTGACAATCCTGTCATTTTCCAATTGTATATTCCTGCCTTCTTTGTCTTCGACCAATTGACTAAAGGTGTCTGGGTTTCTTTCTGGGCTTTCTATCTTGTTCCATTGATTCAGAAGCCTATCTTTGTGCCAGTACCATATGTTTTGATTCTTGATTCCTCCAGGTCTTTTTTTCTCCTTCTAAATTGCTTTGGCTATTTGGAGTCTATTGTGTTTTCCTATAAATTTTAAGACTTTTTTCTTCTAGATCAGCAAAAAAAAAAAAAATGTTATTTTGATAGGGATTTCATTCAATCAAGATTACCTTGGGTATTATAGTCATTTTGACTAAATCAGTTCTTCCAATCGAAGAAAATGGTATATCTTTCCGAATCTGTTTGTGTCATCTTCAGTTTCCTTCATTACAGTTTTTGGAGTACTCCTGTTTGGCCTCCTTAGGTAACTTTATGCCTAGGTATTTTATTTTGTTGATGATGGTGATGATTTGGGATTATTTCCTTAATTTTTCTTTCTGACCTTTTGTTGTTAGTGTATAGACATTCAACAGATTTTTTGGTATTAATTTTGCATCCTGCTATTGTACTGAATTCACTGATGAACTCTAGTAGTTTTTTGGTAGCAGTGAGGGTTTATTTTTTCTTTTACGATTTGTATTGCTTTATTTCTTTTTCTTCTCTAATTACTGTGGCTAGGGCTTCCAGACTATGTTGAATAAAAGTGTGAGAATTCAGAGTGAACATCCTTGTCTTCTTTCTGTTCTTAGAGGAGTGTTTTCAGTTTTTTTCTGTGAAATTTCTTACAATATTGCTTCTGTTTTGTTTTGGTTTTTTGGTCATGGAGCATGTGGGATCTTAGCTCCCCAGCAAGAGATCAAACCCAAAAGCCTTAATTGAAAGACAAAGTCTTAACTGGATTGCCAGGGAAATACTGTGGAGAGTTATTATTTTTTTTAATCCTATGTGGGTAGTTAATTTTGTCAAAAGATTTTTCTATATCTATTGAGATGATCATATGGTTTTTATTCCTCAATTTGTTGATGGGGTGTACTCAGTAATTGATTTGTGGATAATGACAAATTTTTGTATCCCTGAAATATATCCCATGTGATCATGGTGTATGATCCTTTTAATGTATTTTTGAATTTGGTTTACTATTATTTTGTTGAATATTTTTGCATCTATATTCATCAGTGATATTGGCCTTTAATATTCTTTTTTGTGGTATATTTTTCTGGTTGCGGTATCAGGGTGATGGTGTACATGACAAAACCAACCAATATAATATTGTAAAATAATTAGCCTCCAATTAAAAAAGAGAACTCAGGGTGATGGTGGACTCATAGAATGCTCTTGAGAGTGTTCCTTCCTTTGCAATTTTTTGGCATTGCAGTTTGAAAAGAATAGGTTTTAAATCTTCTATAAATATTTGATAGAATTTGCCCGTGAAGCCATCTTGTCCTGGACTTTTGACTGTTGGGAGCTTTTAAGTCACAGTTTGAATTTAATTTCTTGTGGTTGATCAGTTCAATTTTTTCTGTTTCTTCCTGTTTCAGTCTTGGAAGCTGTACTTTCTAAGAATTTGTCTATTTCTTTTTGGTTTTCCATTTTAATATCATATAGTTGCTTTTAGTAGTCTTTAATGATTCTTTGCATTTCTGTGTTGTCAGTTGTAACTTCTTTTTCAATTCTGAATTTACTGATTCGAGCCCTCCTTTTTCTGTGATTCTGGGTAATGTTTATCCATTTTGTTTATATTTTCATTGATCTTTATTGTTGTTTTCTTCATCTCTATTTCATTTATTTCTGCTTTGTTCTTTATGATTTATTTCCTTCAACTAAATTTGAGGGTTTTTTTTTTGTTGTTGTTGTTCCTTTAGATATAAGGTGAGTTTGTTTATTTGAAAATTTTGTTGTTTTCTTAGATAAAGTATTATTGCTATACAGTTCCATCTTAAAACTTTTCCTGTTTGCACAGGTTTTGCATCATCATGTTTTCATTGCCATTTGTTTCTAGATATAGTTTGATTTCCTCTTTGATATCTTCAATGATACATTCATTGTTTAATAGAATATTTTTTAGCCTGCACATGTTGATGTTTTTTTAGTTATTTCTTTCTTGTAGTTAATTTCTGATATCATAGTGTTGTGGTCTGAAAAAATTTTTGATATTTCAGTTTTCTTAAACTTACTGAGGTCTACTTTTTGACCCAGCATAAGATCTATCCTGTGGAATGTTTCATGTGCACTTGAAAAGAATGTGTTTTCTGTTGCTTTTGGGTTAATAAATATCAGTTAAGTCTAATGTGTCATTTAAGGCCTGTTTCCTTATTGATTTTCTGTCTGGATGATCTGTCCATTGCTGCAAGTGAAATGTTAAAGTCCCTCACTATCATTGTGCTACTGTTTCTCCTTTTATGGCTGTTAGCATTTGCCTTATGTATTGAGGTGCTTCTTTGTTGAGTAAATGTATATCCTGTGCTAAGTCACTTCAGTCACGTTCCCAGGTGGCACTAGTGGTAAAGAACCTGCGTGCCAATGCAGGAGACATAAGAAATGCAGATTTGATTCCTGGGTCAGGAAGATCCCCTGGAGGAAGAAATGACAACCCACTCCAGTATTCCTGTCTAGAGAATCCCATGGACAGCAGAGCCTGGTGGGCTATAGTCCATGGGGTTGCAAAGAGTGCATATATATTTATAATTTTTATATCTTCTCCTTATTGGATTGATCTTGATCATTATGTAGTGTCCTTCTTTGTCTCTTTTAACAATCTATATCTTAAGGCCTATTTTATCAGAGATGAATATTGCTACTCCATCTTTGTTTTGATTATAGTTTTCCTGGAATACTTTTTTCCATACCCTCACTTTCAGTATGTGCCCCTAGTTGTGAAATTAATCTCTCTCCATGTAGCATGTGGAAGCCTAGTTCCTTGATGAGCGATTGAATCCACGCCCCCAGCATTGGAAGCACGGAATTCTTTATCACTGAATCACCAGGAAAGTCCCTCATCCTTTTAAATATATCATTCCATCCCCTCTGGCTTGCCAAGTTTCTGATAAAAATCAGCTAATAATTTTATGGAAATTCCCGTGTGTTATTTGTTGCTTTCCCCTTGTTTCTTTTAATATTTTCACCTTGTTTTTAAGTTTTGTCAATTTGATTACTATGTATCTCATCATGTTTCTCCTTATGTTTATCCTGCCTTGGACTCTGAATTTCCAGAACTTGGGTGACTATTTCCTTTCCCATGTTAATGAAGTTTTCAGCTATTATCCCTCTAAATATTTTCTCAAGCCCTTTTCCTCTTCTGCTTCTGGGGCCCCTTTAATGAAAATATTGGTGTGTGTAAGTTGTCCTAGGGATTATACAGTGGAAGTGAGGAATTGGTTTAAGGGACTAGATCTGATAGACAGAGTGCCTGATGAACTCTGGACGGAGGTTCATGACATTGTACAGGAGACAGGGACCATCCCCATGGAAAAGAAATGCAAAAAAGCAAAATGGCTGTCTGAGGAGGCCTTACAAATAGCTGTGAAAAGAAGAGAAGCGAAAAGCAAAGGAGAAAAGGAAAGATATAAGCATCTGAATGCAGAGTTCCAAAGAATAGCAAGGAGAGATAAGAAAGCCTTCCTCAGCGATCAATGCAAGGAAATAGAGGAAAACAACAGAATAGGAAAAACAAGAGATCTCTTCAAGAGAATTCGAGATACCAAGGGAACATTTCATGCAAAGATGAGCTCGATAAAGGACAGAAATGGTATGGACCTAACAGAAGCAGAAGATATTAAGAGGAGGTGGCAAGAATACACGGAAGAACTGTACAAAAAAGATCTTCACGACCAAGATCATCATGATGGTGTGATCACTGACCTAGAGCCAGACATCTTAGAATGTGAAGTAAAGTGGGCCTTAGAAAGCATCACTACCAACAAAGCTAGTGGAGGTGATGGAATTCCAATTGAGCTATTTCAAATCATGAAAGATGATTCTGTTAAAGTGCTGCACTCAATATGCCAGCAAATTTGGAAAACTCAGCAGTGGCCACAGGACTGGAAAAAGTCAGTCTTCATTCTAATCCCAAAGAAAGGCAATGTTAAAGAATGCTCAAACTACCGCACAATTGCACTCATCTCACACGCTACTAAAGTGAGGCTCAAAATTCTCCAAGCCAGGCTTCAGCAATATGTGAACCGTGAACTCCCAGATGTTCAAGCAGGTTTTAGAAAAGGCAGAGGCACCAGAGATCAAATTGCCAACGTCTGCTGGATCATGGAGAAAGCAAGAGAGTTCCAGGAAAACATCTATTTCTGCTTCATTGACTATGCCAAAGCCTTTGACTGTGTGGATCACAATAAACTGTGGAACATTCTGAAAGAGATGGGAATCCCAGACCACCTGACCTGCCTCTTGAGAAATCTGTATGCAGGTCAGGAAGCAACAGTCAGAACTGTACATGAACAACAGACTGGTTCCAAATAGGAAAAGGAGTGCGTCAAGGCTGTATATTGTCACCTTGCTTATTAAACTTCTATGCAGAGTACATCATGAGGAACGCTGGGCTGGAAGAAGCACAAGCTGAAATCAAGACTGCTGGGAGAAATATCAATTACCTCAGATTTGCAGATGACACTACCCTTATGGCAGAAAGTGAAGAGGAACTCAAAAGCCTCTTGATGAAAGTGAAAGAGGAGAGTGAAAAGGTTGGCTTGAAGCTCAACATTCAGAAAACAAAGATCATGGCATCTGGTCCTTGGAAGGAAAGTTTTGACTAACCTAGATAGCATATTAAAAAGCAGAGACATTACTTTGCCAACCAAGGTCTGTCTAGTCAAAGCTATGGTTTTTCCCGTGGTCATGTATGGATGTGAGAGTGGGAATGTGAAAAAAGCTGATCGCCGAAGAATTGATGCTTTTGAACTGTGATGCTGGAGAAGACTCTTGAGAGTCCCTTGAACTGCAAGGAGATCCAACCAGTCCATTCTAAAGGAGATCAATCCTGGGTGTTCATTGGAAGGACTGATGCTAAAACTGAAACTCCAATACTTTGGCCACCTCTTGCGACGAGTTGACTCACTGGAAAAGACTCTGATGCTGGGAGGGATTGGGGTGGGAGGAGAAGGGGACGACAGAGAATGAGATGGCTGGATGGCATCACCGACTCTGTGGACATGAGTTTGAGTAAACTCCGGGAGTTGGTGATGGACAGGGAGGCCTGGCATGCTGTGATTCATGGGGTCGCACAAAGTCAGACAGGACTGAGCGACTGAACTGAACTGAAGGCTTCATTATTCATGAAGAAAATCTTGAAAATTAAACCGTACTATGGATGCCTATAAATGAGCTTTGCCTAAATTATTATTTTATAAATCCTGATATTACTTACACAAAAATGCACCATTTAATAGTGTGCAGCTCAATGGCTTTTAATATTTGAAGAAAGTTGTACAAACATCACTATCATAGAATTCCAAATCATTTTCATCACTGCCAAAAGAAACCACAAACCATTAGTATTAATCCCCATTGCCACCTTCCCCCTACATTCAATGAAACACTGATCTGCTTCCTGTCTCTATGAAGTTGCCTAGTCCAGACATTTCACTTAAACAATAATAATATGTGGCTTTTTCTGACTGACTTCTTTGACCAAGCATGTTTTCATGGTTATTTCATGTTATATTGAGTGTCAATCCTTTGTTTCTTTTTACTGCTTCAAATTATTCCTTTGTATTCCCGTGTTACAACTGTGTAACCATTCAGCAAGTGATGAATATTTTCATTCTTTCCATTTACTGGCTATTATGAACACTGTTCAAACTACCTTACAATTGTGTTCATTTCACATGCTAGCATGCTTATGCTCAAAATCCTTCAAGCTAAGCTTCAAAGGTACGTGAATTTAGAAATTCCAGATGTACAAGCTGGATTTAGAAAAGGCAGAGGATCCAGAGATCAAACTGCCAACATCCATTTGATCATGGAGGAAGCAAGGGCGTTCCAGAAAAACATCTGCTGCTGCTGCTGCTGCTAAGTCACTTCAGTCGTGTCCAACTCTATGTGACTCCATAGACGGAAGCCCACCAGGCTCCCCCGTCCCTGGGATTCTCCAGGCAAGAACACTGGAGTGGGTTGCCATTTCTGCTTTATTTACTACACTAAAGCCTTTGACTGTGTGGATCACAGTTCAGTTCAGTTCAGTCGCTCAGTCATGTCCGACTCTTGGAAACCCATGGACTGTAGCATGCCAGGCTTCCCTGTCCATCACCAGCTCTAGGAGCTTATTCAAACTCATGTCCATCGAGTCGGTGATGCCATCCAACCATCTCATCCTCTGTCGTCCCCTTCTCCTCCTGCCTTCAATCTTTCCCAGCATCAGGGTCTTTTCCAATGAGTTGGTTCTTCATATCAGATGGCTGAAATATTGGAGTTTCAACTTCAGCATCAGTCCTTCCAATTAATATTCAGGATTGATTTTGTTTAGGATGGACTGGTTTGATCTCCTTGCAGTCCAAGGGACTCTCAAGAGTCTTCTCCAACACCACAGTTCAAAAGCATCAATTCTTCAGGGCTCAGCTCAGCTTTCTTTATAGTCCAATTCTCACATCCATACATTATTACTGGAAAAACCATAGCTTTGACTAGATGGACCTTTGTCAGAAAGTAATGTCTTGCTTTTTAATATGCTGTCTAGGTGGGTCATGGATTTTCTTTAAAGCAGCAATCACCTTTTAATTTCTTGGCTGCAGTCACGATCTGCAGTGATTTTTGAGCCCACGGAGAGAGTCTGTCACTGTTTCCATTGTTTCCCCATCTATTTGCCATGAAGTGATGGGACCAGATACCATGGTCTTAGTTTTAGAATGTTGAATTTTAAGCTAACTGTTTCATTCTCCTATTTCAATGTCATCTAGAAGATCTTCAGTTCCTCTTCAATTTCTGCAGTAAGTGTGGTATCATCTGTGTATCTGAGATTACTGACATTTCTTCTGGCAATCTTGATTCCAGCTTGTGCTTCATTAAGCCCGACAATTCACATGATATACTCTGCATAGAAGATAAATAAGCAGGCTGACAATATACAGCCTTAACGTACTCCTTTCCCAATTTGGATCTAGTCTGTTGTTCCATGGCCAGTTCCAACTGTTGCTTGTTGAGCTGCATACAGATTTCTCAGGAGGTTGGTAAGGTGGCCTGGTATTCCCATCTCTTGAAGAATTTTCCACAGTTGGTTGTGATCTACACAGTCATGCGACGAGTTGACTCACTGGAAAAGACTGTGATGCTGGGAAAGGTTGGGGGCGGGAGGAGAAGGGGACGACAGAGAATGAGATGGCTGGATGGCATCACCGACTCTGTGGACATGAGTTTGAGTGAACTCCGGGAGTTGGTGATGGACAGGGAGGCCTGGCGTGCTGTGATTCATTGGGTCGCAGAGAGTCGGACACGACTGAGCGACTGAACTGAACTGAACTGAACACAGTCAAAAGATTTGGCATAATCAGTAAAGCAGAAGTAGATGTTTTTCTGTAATTCTCTTGCTTTTTCTATGATCCAATGGATGGTGGCAATTTGATCTCTTGCTCCTCTACATTTTCTAAATCCATTGAACATCTAGAAGTTCATGGTTCACATTCTGTTGAAGCCTCACTTGCGGAATTTTGAGCATTACTTTGCTAGTGTGTGAGGTGAGTGTAATTGTGCGGTAGTTTGAACATTCTTTGGCATTGCCATTCTTTGGTATTGGAATGAAAACTGGTCATTTTTAGTTCTTTTGCCACTGTTGAGTTTTCCAAATTTGCTAGCATATTGAGTACAGCACTTTAACAGCGTCATCTTTTAGGATTTGAAGTAGCTCAGTTGGTAGTCCATCACCTCTGCTAGCTTTGTTCATAGTGATGCTTCCTAGGGCCTGCTTGACTTTGCATTCCAGGAAGTCTGGCTCTAGGTGAGTGATCACACTATCGTGGTTATCTGGGTCATGAAGATCTTTTTTGTATAGTTCTTCTGTGTATTCTTGCCACATCTTCTTAATATTTTTTGTTCTGTTAGGTCCATACCATTTATTTCCTTTACTGTGCCCATCTTTGCATGAATGTTCCCTTGGTATCTCTAATTTTCTTGAAGAGAGCTGTAGTGTTTCCCATTCTATTGTTTTTCTCTACTTTCTTTGCACTGATCACAGAAAGCTTTCTTATCTCTCCTTTTTATTCTTCGGAACTGTGCATTCCAATGGGTATATCTTTCCTTTTCTCCTTTTCCTTTAGCTTCTCTTATTTTCTCACCTATTTTAAGGTCTCCTCAGACAGCCATTTTGCCTTTTCGCATTTGTTTATCTTGTGGATGGTCTTGATCACTGCCTCCTGTACAATGTCACAAACCTCTGTCCATAGTTCTTCAGGCACTCTGTCTATTAGAACTAATCCCCTGAATCTATTTTTCTCTTACAGTGTATAATCGTAAGGTATTTGGTTTAAGTCATACTTGAATGGTCTAGTGGTTTTCCCTCCTTTCTTCAATTTAAGTCTGAATTTTACAATAAGAGGTTCATGATCTGAGCCGTAGTCAGCTCCTGATCTTGTTTTGCTGACTGTATAGAGCTTCTCTGTTTGGCCACAGTTAATGTAATCAATCTGATTTCAGTATTGACCATCTGGTGATATCCATGTGTAGAGTCTACTCTTGTGTTGTTGGAAGAGATTGTTTGCTATGACCAGTGTGTTCTCTTTGCAAGACTCTGTTAGCCTTTGCCCTGCTTCATTTTGTACTGGTCCATTTTGTGGATCACAAAAAGCTGGAAAGTTCTTAAAAAGATGGAAATACTAACCACTTTACCTGCCTCCTGAGAAACCTGTATGCAGATCAAGAATCAATGGTTAGAACCAGACAAGGAAAAGCAGACTGGTTCCTAATTAGGAAAGGAGTATGTCAAGGCTGTGTCTTGTCACCCTGCTTATTTAACTTCTATGCAGAATGCATCATGTGAAATGTTAGGCTGCATGAAACAAAAGCTGGTATCAAGATTGCAGAGAATCATATCAATAATTTCAGATATGCCAATGATACCACCATAATTATAGAAAATGAAGAGGAACTTAAAAGCCTCTTGATGATGGTGAAAGAGGAGAGTGAAGCTGGCTTAAACTCAGCATTCAAAATCTAAGATCATAGCATCTGGTCCCATCACTTCACGGCAAATAGATGGGGAAAAAATGGAAACTGTGGTGGATTTTATTTTCTTGGGCTCCAAAATCCCTGTGGACTGAAGCCATGAAATTAAAAGACATTTGCTCCTTGGAAGAAAAATTATGACAAACCTAGATGGCATACTAAAAAGCAGCGACATCACTTTGTTGACATTGTCTGTATAGTCAAAGCTTTGTTTTTTCCAGAAATCATGTAAGGATGTTAGATTTGGACCATAAAGAAGGCTGAATGCTTAAGAATTGGTGCTTTCAATCTGTGATACTGATGAAGACTCTTGAGAGTTCCTTGGACAGCAAGGACATCAAACCAGTCAATCCTAAAGGAAATCAACCCTATGTGCATTGGTAGGAATGAAGTTGAAGCTCTAGTACTTTGGCCACCTGATGAGAAGAGCCGTCTCATTGAAACGACCCTGATGCTTGTCAAAACTGAAGAGAAAAGGAAAAGAGGGCCAGGATGAGGTGGTTGTATAGCATCATCTACTCAGTTGACATGAGTTAGGGCAAACTCCGGGAGTGAGTAAAGGCCAGGGAAACTTGATGTCCTGCAGTCCATGGGGTTGCAAAGAGTCAGCCATACTGAACGACTGAGCAACAAACAGCAGTGAATGAAACAGTCAACAATATCTGTATAGAAATATTTGTCTGGATATGTTTTTCGTTCCTTTGCGAATATACCCAGGCATGGAATTGCTGAATCATATGGTAACTATATGTTTAACTTCTATTTATTTTTTAAGCACTTGTCAAAGTCACTTTAAACTTACAGAATGTTATATGTCAATTATATATCAATAGAACTGGAGGGAAAAGCTAAGGTAGGAGCATTCCCCCAAGAAAAGGGAAGAAAAAGGAAATCAATATTGAATTGAATAGGTACTGAACTTTTCTTCTTTTGTCCTTAGATTTGACACCTTCCTGTAGTGGTGCCATTGGGCTGTGGCAGTGGTTTCTACCTCTTTTCCCTTAGACCTCTGCCCACTTGCCATTAAGTACCATAATTAATTTGGTTTATCTTTTATTCTGTCCTTTCAGCTGAATCCTTCAAAGAATTTGCTGAATTGCTCAGCGAAGTAGAAAACGAGAGGATGATGATGGTAGGTCATTAACACTTGGTCTGGAGCCAAGATCATGGCTGATTTTGGGGATTTTTTCTGTCCTCATTGGTTGGAGTGATGCTTTTTTGTTTGAGTTTCTGTCTCATTACTACCTGGGTACTATAAAGACTGGGAATTGATTTGGTTATTCTATCTGAAGTTCCCATTCTGAGAGTTTAAAGGGCAATCACCCTATTCATTTCAGTGAGATGAGACTTGAGAGGACATTAAATTTGGCTGTTGAACATATTGACAAAAATTGCGGTCTTTAGTGTTCTTAAACAAATTATCTATTTGTGTGTTTATCTGCTTTTAGAAATAGTGAGTTTATATTTATATGTTTACATTTAAACATGTGATAGTTTTATTTATTTCTATGTGATAACTTTTTTACTTACATTTAAAATCTAATTCATTAATATTAATAGACTTTGATATTTAGAGCAGTTCTAGTATTGTAGAAAAATTGAGTGAAAATACAAAGAGATTTCATATACAGTTGCCCTTTGAACATGTGTTTGAGCTCTGTGAGTCCACTTATATGTGGGTACTTTTCAGTGAATACTACAGTACTACATGATCTGAGTTTGGTTGAATCTATGGGTACAGAACCTCAGATACTAGAGGACTGACTGTAAGGCTATATGCAGACTTTTGACTGCACAGGGTTGGGGCTTATGCCGTTAACACTTGCACTGTTCAAAGGTAAACTGTACTCCCTTTCTCCTTGCCACCACGCCCCATATAGTGTCCCTTATTATTAACATCTTGCATGTGTGGTTTCCCTTATTATTAACAACTTGCATTTGTTCCAATTAATGAACCTATATCAACAGAATATTATTAGCTGAAGTCCATGGTTACTTTATGGTTCAATTTCTGTGGTAAATATTTTATCGCTTTTGACAAATGCTTAATGACATATATACAGCATCAATGTTTCATCATACAGAATATTGTCACTGCTCTAAAAATCTCCTGTGATTCCCCCTACCTTCTCTGACACCCAAACCCCTGACAAACACTTATCTTTTTACTGTGTTTTGCCTCTTCTAGAATGTCGTATAATTGGAGTCGTATAATATAGCTTTATCAGATTGGCTTCTTTGACTTAGCATCATGCATTTAAAGTTCCTCTATGTCTTTTCATGGCTTCATAACTTGTTTCTTTTGGTCAGTGAATAATATGTATGCATATATTATAGTATATAGTCCATTATATGGATGTGCCATGGTTTCTTCATCGTTTCACCTTATGAAGAATATATTGGTTACTCCCAAGTTTTGGCAATTATGAAAAATCTTCCATGCACATCTGTGTACAAATTTTTATGTGGATATAAATTTTCAGCTCTTTTCAGTAACTTCTAAGGGATACAATTTCTAGATTGTGTGATGAGTAGGTCTAGATTTGTAAAACACTGCCAAACTGTCTTCCAAAGTGGCTGTACCATTTTGCAATCTCACCAGCCATGAATGACAGTTCTTGTTGCTGCACATCGTTGCAAGCTTTTGATGTTGGCTGTGATTTGGATTTCACCCACTCTAATATGTGTTTTCATTGTTGTTTTTTGCTAAGTCATGTTCAGCTCTTTGTGACTCCATGGACTGCAGCATGCCAGATTTCCCTGTCCTTTACTATCTCCTGGAGTTTGCCCAAACTCATGTCCATTGAGTCGCATCCTTTGTTGCCCCCTTCTTCTCCTGACTTCAAAATGTCCCAGCATTAAGTTCTTTTCCAATGAGTTGGATCTTTGCATCAGGTGGCCAAAGTATTGGAGCTTGAAATTCAGCCTCAGTCTATCCAATGAATATTCAGGGTTGATTTCCTTTATGATTAACTGCAAGGTTTGATCTCCTTATAGCCCAAAGGACTCTGAAGAGTCATCTCCAGGACTAGAATTTGAAGGTATCAATTCTTCAGCACTCATCCTTCTTTATGGTCCAACTGTCACATCTGTACATGACTACTGGAAAAACCATAGCTTCGGCTATACAGGTTTCTGTTGGCAAAGTGAAGTTGCTGATTTTTAGTACACTGTCTAGGTTTATTATAGCTTTCTTTCCAAGGCCCAAATGTCTTTTAATTTCATGGCTGCGATCACCACCCAGTTATTTTGGAGCCAGAGAAAATAAAATCTGTCACTGCTTCTACTTTTCTCTCTTCTATTTGCCAGCAAGTGATGTGACCAGATGCCATGATCTTAGTGTTTTGAATGTTGAGTTTTAAGCCAGCTTTTCATTCTCCTCTTTTACCCTCATCAAGAGTCTCTTTAATTCCTCTTCACCTTTTGCCATTGGTGGTACCGTCTGCATATCTGAGGTCATTGATATTTCTCCCAGCAATCTTGATTCTAATTTGTGTTTTATCCAGTCTAGCATTTCACATGAGGTACTCTGCATACATGTTAAATAAGCATGGTGACAATATACAGCCTTGAGGTACTCTTTTCCCAATGTTGAACCAGTCCATTTTTCTATGTCTAGTTCTAATTATTGCTTCTTGACCTGCGTATCAGCTTCTCATGAGACAGGTTAGGTGATCTGGTATTCCCATCTCTTTAAGAATTTTCCACGGTTTGTTATTGTCCACACAGTCAAAGACTTTCGTGTAGTCAATGAAGCAGGTATTCTTCTGGACTTCCCTTGCTTTCTTTATGATCCAGCAAATGTTGACAATTCAATCTTTGGTTCCTCTGCCTTTTGTAAATCCAGTTTGTACACCTGGAAGTTCTCGGTTCACATACTGCTGAAGCTTAGCTTGAAGCATTTTGTTCATTACCTAGCTAACATGAAATGAGTGTAATTGTACATTAGTTTGAATGTTCTTTAGCATTGCTCTTCTTTGCAGTTGGAATGAAAATTGACCTTTTCCAGTAGTCCTGTGGCCACTGGTAGGTTTTCCAAATTTGCTGACATATTGAATGCAGCACTTTAACAGCGTCATTGTTCAGGATTTGAGATAGCTCAGCTGTAATTCCATTGCTTCCACTAGGATTGTTCGTAGTAATGCTTCCTGAGGCCACTTGATTTCACACTCCAAGATGTGTGGCTCTGAGTGAGTGACCACACCATCGTGGTTATCTGGGTCATTAAGACCTTTTTTGTATAGTTCTGTGTATTCTTGTCACCTCTTCTTAGTGTCTTCTGCTTCTGTTAGGTACTTACCATTTTTGTCGTTTATCATGCCCATCCTATTATGAAATGTTCCTTTGTGTATAATAGTAAATGTTTGCTGTTGTAATTTGCTTTTTCCTGATGGCATTTGATTTGGAACATAATTCCATATGTTTATTTGCTGTCTATACATCATCTTTCATGAGGGACGTGTTCACGACTTTTGCCTACTTCTTGAAAGTGAAAGTCTCTCAGTTGTGTTCGAATCTTTGTCTTAATTGTTTTTTTTTTCCTATTGTTAAGTTTTAAGATTTCCTTGTATGTTTTGGTTGCCAGGCCTTTATCAGAAATGTTCTTTGCACAAAATATCCCAGTTTTTATCTTATTTTTTCATTTTTAAAGAAAGTCTTTTGCAGAGCAGAAGTTTTGAATTTGAATGAAGTCCATTTTATGAGCTCTTTCATCAATCGTGCTTTTGGAATTGTATCTAAAAAGGCATTACCAAACAAAAAGTCATCTATATGGTTTCATATGTTATTTTGTAAGTCTTCCCTAAGGCTCAGTGGGTAGAGTATCTGCCTGCAATACAGGAAATACAGGAGATGCATGTTCAATCCTTGGGTTGGGAAATTTCCCTGGAGGAGGAAATGGTAACCCAGGCCAATATTCTTGCCTGAAAAATTCCACGTGTTGAGGAGCCTCATGGGCTACAATCCAAAGGGTCAGAGAGAATTGGACACACTTATGGACTGGCACAATATCTTCTAGGAGTTTTATAATTATGTTATACATTTAGGTCTATGATCCTTTTTGAACTAATTCTTCTTTTGTTTGTTTTCTTTTTAAAAAATTATTTATTTTTAATTGAAGGGTCATTGCTTTATATAATTTTATTTTCTGTTGAACATCAATAAGAATCAGCCACATCCCCTCCCACATGGATGTCCCTCCCATCTGGCCCCATCCAACCCTTCTAGATTGTTACAGAGTCCCTGTTTGAGTTCCCTGAGCCATACAACAAATTCCCATTGGCTATCTATTTTACATATGGTATTGTAAGTTTCCATGTTACTCTTTCTGTACATCTCACCCTCTCCTCCCCTCTCTACATGTCCATAAGTCTGTTCTTTATGTCTGTTTCTCCATTGCTGCCCTGCAAATAAATTCTTCAGTACCATCTTTCTAGATTCCATATATATGCCTTAGTATATGATATTTATATTTCTCTTTCTGACTTACTTCACTCTGCTTAATAGGCTCTAGGTATGTCCACATTATTAGAACTGACTCAAATGTATTCCTTTTTATGGCTGAGTAATATTCCATTGTATATATATACCACAGCTTCTTTATCCTTTCATCTGTCAATGGATATGTAGGTTGCTTCTATATTCTAGCTATTGTAAATAGTGGTGCAGTAAACACTGGGATACAAGTGTCTTCTTCAATTTTGGTTTCCTCAGGGTATATGCTAAACCATAGGATTTTCGGGTCATGTGGTGGTTTTATTCCTGTTTTTTAAACGAATCTCCATACTATCTTCAATCGTTGCTGTATCAATCCACATTTCTCCACACCCTCTCTGGCTATAGTTTATAGTCTTTTTTATGATGGCTATGACTCACTGGAAAAGACTCTGATGCTCAGAGGGATTGGGAGCAGGAGGAGAAGGGGACGACAGAGAATGAGATGGCTGGATAGCATCACCGACTCCCTGGACATGAGGTTGAGTGAACTCTGGTAGTTGGTGATGGACAGGGAGGCCTGGCGTGCTGTGATTCATGGGGTCGGCAGGGAGTTGGACACGACTGAGCGACTGAACTGAACTGAACTGAACGGATTCTGACTTGTGTGAGGTGGTATCTCATTGTTGTTTTGATTTGCATTTCTCTAATAACGAGTGATGTTGAGCATCTTTTCATGTCTTTATTAGCTGTCTGTATGTCTTCTTTGGATAAATGTTTATTTAAGTCTTTTTCCCACTTTTTGATTGGGCTGTTGGTTTTTCTGGTATTGAGTTATATGAGTGGCTTGTATATTTTAGAAATTAATTATTTGTCAGTTGTTTCCTTTACTATTATTTTCTCCCATTTTGAAGGGTTGTCTTTTCACCTCGTTTTTTGCTTCCTTTGCTGTACCAAAGCTTTGAAGTTTAATTAGGTCCCACTTGATTGCCTTTATTTTTATTTCTGTTACTGTAGGAGTAACAGAGGAGAAGGCAATGGCACCCCACTCCAGTACTCTTGCCTGGAAAATCCCATGGATGGAGGAGCCTGGTAGGCAGCAGTCCATGGGGTCACGAAGAGTCGGACACGACTGAACGACTTCACTTTCACATTTCTCTTTCATGCATTGGAGGAGGAAATGGCAACCCACTCCAGTGTTCTTGCCTGGAGAATCCCAGGGATGGGGGAGCCTGGTGGGCTGCCATCTATGGGGTCACACAGAGTCGGACACGACTGAAGTGACTTAGCAGCAGCAGCAGCAGCAGCAGCAGGAGTAACAGAAGGGTCATAGAGGATCTTGCTTTGATCATGTTGTCGAATATTCTGCCTGTGTTTTCCTCTAAGAGTTTTATAGTTTCTGGTCTTATGTTTAGGTCTTTAATCCATTTTGATTTTATCTTTGTGTATGGCATTCAAAAGTGTTCTAATTTCATTGTTTTACATGTAGCTGTCCAGTTTTCCTAGCACCACTTATTGAAGAGGCTATCTTTGCCCCTTTATATATTCTTGCCTCCTTGGTCAAAAATAAGATACCCATTGGTCCATGGGTTATCTCTGGGCTATCTATCTTGTTCCATTGTTACATATTTCTGCTTTTGTGCTAGTGCCATACTGTCTTGATGACTGCAACTTTGTAGTACAGTCTGAAGTCAGAAAGGTTGATTGCTCCAGCTCCATTCTTCTTTCTCAAGACTGCTTTGGGTATTTGGGCTTTTTTGTGTTTCCTTATGAACTGTGAACTTTTTTGTTCTAGTTCTGTGAAAAATGGCAATGTTAATTTGATAAGAAACATTGAATTTGTAGATTGAATTTGGTAGTATACTCATTTTCACAATGTAGATCTTCTTACCCAGGATATGGTATATCTCTCCATCTGTTTATGTCATCTTTGATTTCATTCATCAGTATCTTATGATTTTTGATATACAGTTCTTTTGTCTCCTTAGGTAGGTTTATTTTTAGATATTTTATTCTTTTTGTTGCAATGGTGAATGGGATTGATTCCTTAATTTCTCTCTCTGATTTTTCATTGTTACTATATGGGAATGCAGGTGATTTCTGTGTATTGACCCTGTATCCCACAACTTTGCTACATTCACTGATTCAGTTCAGTTCAGTTCAGGCGCTGAGTCATGTCTGACTCTTTGCGACCCCATGAATCACAGCACGCCAGGCCTCCCTGTCCATCACCAACTCCCGGAGTTCACTCAAACTCATGTCCATCGAGTTGGTGATGCCATCCAGCCATCTCATTCTCTGTCGTCCCCATCTCCTCCCACCCCTAATCCCTCCTAGCATCAGACTCTTTTCCAGTGAGTCAACTCGTCACATGAGGTGGCCATTCACTGATTAGCTCTAGTAATTTTCTGATAGTTTCTTTTGGTTTTTCTATGTATAGTATCATGTCATCTGCAAGCAATGAGAGCTTTGCCTCTTCTTTTCTGATCTGGTTTCCTTTTATTTCTATTTCTTCTCTAATTGCCATAGCTAGGCAAAATTATATTGAATAATACTGGTGAGAGTGGACACCCTTGTCTTTTTCCTTATCTTAGAGGGAATGCTTTCAGTTTTTCATCACTGAGAATGTTTTCTGTTGGCTAATCATATGTGATCTTTACTATGTTGAGGTAGGTTCTTTCTTTGCCCATTTTTTTGATGCATTTTTATCATAAATTGGTACTGAATTTTGTCAAAGACATTTTATGCATCTATTGAGATTATCACATGGTTTTTATCTTTCAGTTTTTTTATATAGTGGATCACATTGATTGATTTGTATATATTGAAGAATCCTTGCATCCCTGGAATAAACACAACTTGGTCATGGTGTATGAGCTTTTTAATGTGTTGTTGAATTCTGTTTGCTAGAATTTTGTTGAGGAGTGGATCTATGTTCATCAGTGATATTGACCTGAAGTGTTCTTTTTTTGTGTTGCCTTTGCCTGATTTTGTTATCAGGGTGATTTTGGCTTTTTAGAATGAGTTTGGATGTGTTCCTTCCTCTGCAATTTTTTGGAATAGTTTCAGAAAAATAGGCATTAGTGCTTCTTTAAGTGTATGATAAAATTCTCCTGTGAAGCCATCTGTCCCTGGGTTTTTGTTTCCTGGGAGAGTTTTGATTTCAGTATTTGTAATTGCCTTGTTCATAATTTGTATTTCTTTCTGATTCAGTCTTGGGAGGTTGAACTGTTCTGATTATCTGTCCGTTTCCTTTAGATTGTTCATTTTATTAGCATATAATTGCTCATAATATTCTCTTATGATCCTTTGTATTTCTGTGTTGTCTGTTGTAACCTCTCCTTTTCATTTCTATTTTTTAATTTGATTTTTCTCCCTGTTTTTCTTGATGAGTCTGGCTAGTAAATTGTCAATTTTGTTTATCTTTTCAAAGAAGCAGTTTTTAGTTTTATTAACCTTTGCTTGTTTCCTTCATTTCTTTGTCATTTATTTCTGCTCTAATCTTTATTATTTCTTTCCTTTTGATTAATTTGGGGTTTCTTGTTTTTCTTTTTCCAGCAGCTTTCAATGTAGAATTAGGTTGTCTATTCAATGCTTTTCTTGTTTCTTAAGGTAGGATTGTATTACTATAAACTTCCCTCTTAGAACTTATTTTGCTGAACCCCATAGTTTTTGGCTCATCATGTTTTCGTTTTCATTTGTTCTAGGAATCTTTTGATTTCCATTCTTATTTCTTTGGTAAAATCTTAGTTATTTAGTAACGTATTGTTTAATCTCCACGAGTTTGTATTTTTTGCAGGTTTTCTTTTCTTTTTTCTGTAGTTGATATCTTGTCTCAACGTTGTGGTCAGAGAAGATACTTGATACAATTTCAATTTTCATAAATTTACTGAAGCTTGATTTGTGGCCCAAGATATGGTCTATCCTGAAGAATGTGCCATATGCACTTGAGAAGAAAGTGTATTGTAGAATACACTACATTTGGATGTAAAATCCTGAAGATAGAAATTGGGTCCATTTAGTCTAATGTTTCATTTAAGGTTTGTGTTTCCTTATTGATTCTCTGTTTTGATGATCTGTCTATGGGTATAAGTGAGGTGTTTAAGTCTCCTACTATCACTGTGTTGCTGTCAATTTCCCCTCTTATGTCTGAGTGTTTGCCTTCCGTTTTGAGGTGCTCCTGTGTTGGGCGCATACAACTTTACAATTGTTATGTCTTCTTGGATTGATACCTTTATCATTATATCCTTGATCATTATGTATTTCTTTGCCTCTTGTCTGTTTTGTCTGAATTAAGGATTTCCATTCCAGCTTTCTTTTGGTTTCCATTCTCATGGAATATCTTTTTTCATGCTTTTATTTTCATCCTTTTATTTAGATCTGAAGTGGGTCTCTTATAGACAACATATATATGAGTCTTGTTTCTATATCCATTCAGTCATTCTGTATTTTTTGGTTTGTGCATTATATGTTCCTATTGGCATTTTCTTAATTGTTTGAGTTTGTTTTTGTAGGTCTTTCCTTTCTCTTGTGTTTGCTGGCTATGTAAGTCCCTTTAGTATTTGTTGTAAGGCTGGTTTGGTGGTGCTAAACTCTCTTAACTTTGGCTTGTTTGTGAAGCTTTTGGTTTCTCCATCAATTTTGAATGAGATCTTTGCCAGGTATAGTAATCTTGGTTGTAGATTTTTTTCTTTCAGTACTTTAAATATATCCTGCCATACCCTTCTGGCCTACAGAGTTTCTGCTAAATGATCCGCTGTTTATCATATGGGTTTTCCCTTGTATGTTGCTTTTCTCTTGCTGCTTTAATATTCTTTCTTTGTGTTTAATCTCTGTTAGCTTGATTGATATGTATCTTGATGTGTTTCTCCTTGGGTTTATCCTCTAAGGGACTCTGTGATTCGTGGACTTGATTGATTATTTCCTTTCCCATGTTGGGGAAGTTTTCAACTATAATTTCTTCAAAAATATTTCTCAGTGCCTTTATTTTTTTCCTTCTTACTCTGGGACACCTTTATTTCGAATATTGGTGCATTTATTGTTGTCCCAAATGTCTCAGAATATCCTCAATTCTTTTCATTCTTTTTCATTTATTCTGCTCTTCAGCAGTTATTTCCACCATTCTGTCCTCCAGTTCACTTATCCATTTTTTGCCTCAGTTATTCTACGATTGGTTCCTTCCACAATATTTTAACTTCAGTAATTGTGTGATGCTTTTGAACTGTGGTGTTGGAGAAGACTCTTGAGGGTCCCTTATACTGCAAGGAGATCCAACCAGTCCATTCTAGAGGAGATCAATCCTGGGTGTTCATTGGAAGGACTGATGCTAAAGCTGAAGCTGCAATACTTTGGCCACCTCATGCGACGAGTTGACTCACTGGAAAAGACTCTGATGCTGGGAAAGGTTGGGGGCGGGAGGAGAAGGGGGCGACCGAGAATGAGATGGCTGGATGGCATCACCGACTCTGTGGACATGAGTTTGAGTGTACTCCGGGAGTTGGTGATGGATAGGGAGGCCTGGCGTGCTGTGATTCATGGGGTCGCGGATAGTCGGACACGACTGAGCGACTGAACTGAACTGAACTGAATTGTGTTCTTCATTATCTGTTTGTTTATTCTTTATTTTTTTCTACGTCCTTGGTGATTGTATTAACTGTATCGTTCCTTGCATTTTCTCCATTCTGTTTTCAAGTCTTTGGAACATCTTTACTGTCTTTGTTCTGAATTCCCTTCCAAGTAGATTGCCTATTTCCTCTTCACTTATTTTCTCTTGTGAATTTCTCCCTTATTCTTTCATTTGTTCTCTATTTCTTTGTCTTTCCATGCTTTTTTCTAACTTGCTCCATTTGAAGTCTCCTTTTCACAGGTTTTAGAATTGTATTCCTTCTTCCTTTTGGTTTTTGCCCTTGGAGAGAAAGGTCGGTTGAGTGGTTTGCGTTAACTTTTTGTTAAGGGTGACTTGTGCCTGTGTTTTAGTTGGAGATCAAGCAGATCAAGCAGGTAATTACAGAAATAGTGGGACACATGCATATACTTCCACACACACAGTTATAACCAAAATATTCTAAAGGAAAAAGTACAGGTGACTGACTTAGTGAACAGGGAAACCAAAGTTGATAATGACCAATTAAAAGCAGAGCTCACTAATGCTCATTATCAGCTGAGACTTGGCAGAGTGCCACCTGGGGAATATAGCAAAGATAGCAGAACAACTTAAATTACATGATGAAAAAAGAGTGAAGGGAGGAAAAAAGGGAGAAGAGAAAGAGAAAAGAAAGAGGAGATGGGAGAGAAAAGAGAAAAGAAAGGGCATGGAAGAGAGGGTAAAAAAAGAGAAAAAAATAGCAAAGCAAAGATAAATAGACACATGTGAGGAAGGTTTATATATATTCAAGAATAGCTACAGCTGGTAAAGAAGTTTAAGAAAAGCATTCAAATATATAAAAAACAAAATCAGAAATATCACAAAAAATGGTGGAAAAAAATCTTAAAAAGAATTTTTTAACAAGAAAAACAAAGAGGAAAACTCCACAGCACTGCAAAAGGGTTATGTGAACATGGAAGTATGTAGGGGGGATAAACAGTGTGATTCATAAGAAAAAAAAAAAATGTTCTCAAGATCGTAGTTCTTCTTGGTTGTGGAGTCTGCCCCCATGGATGGGGTTAGATTAGTGTCCTGTGATGTTTTCCTGTTTTGGGGAGCTTGTGCCTGTGTTCTTCTGGGTGATTGAGCTGGATCTCCTCTCTGAAGGGCAGTGCAGTGTACATTGGTCTGTTTTGGGGGTTTCTGTTGGTTCAGTATGTCTTTGGACAATCCTTCTGGCTTTGTCAGTGTTAGACACATCTAGTCTCACAGCTGTTTTGAAGTGGCCTTCTCAGGATATCTTTACTGTCACCAGCCCCCTACTTGTCCCTGGAATCTTTGCTGGTGCTTTCGTTTCCTGGTCTTGCCTTGGATTGCAGACCAAAGGTTGCTAAGTCAGGGCTTATATGGATCTTTTCTCTGCTCCCTGACCCTTCCTTTGCATCACAGAGACTTGTCTGGGCTTCCCTCAGTCCCCTGAGGTCGCCCTATATGTCACAGGGCTTGGGTGCATTTGCTTGGTTCACTGGACCCACCCTCTATGTCACAGGTATTGTGTGTACTCGTCTTGGGCCTGCTCTCTGCGTGTAGGGAGTGAGGGAGGGACCTGTGTGCACTTGTCCCGTCTCACTGGGCCTGCCCTCTATGTCGCAGGGCTTGTGTGTTCTTCTTTTGGCTCCTCGGGCCTGCCCTCTATGCTGTAAGGTTTGTATGCCACGCCTCTCTTGGCACCCTGGGCCTGCCCTCTGCACCACAGAGCTTCTGTGGGCTTGTTTCAGTTCCCCGAGCTGACTGTCTGGTTGGGGCCACAGTCTGTGAGCTGTCTATGGGCTGAGAAGTGCAGCCTTCTCTGTTCTCCGACCTCCAAGTCTCTGCTTTGCCCAGCCTTCTGAGATTGTGCAGATACCCCTCCCCACAATGAGGTTGCCTCCCAGCGCACGGCAACAGCCCCTTTTTCAGAATTCCCTCCCTCCCTCTCTCAGTGCACAAGCTCCAGTCCAGGTTTTCTCTGCCCTTTCCCTTTTTATGTCTCCATCTTCTCTCCTACCTCATTCCAGGGAGCTTAGCCTGCCCTCTGGAGGCCTGAGGTCTTTGTAGGAGGTTGCTTTGTAGGAGTTGTTCCATATCTTATTGAGTATTTTATGTATTTGTGGGGAGGCTGATGATCTCCCTATCTTACTCCTCTGCCATATTCTTCCGGCCTTTTTCCCCTTTTGAGCTAATTCTTGAGAAACTGTGAGAATTGTCTCCAGATTTTTTTTTTTTAATGTGGATATCTGGTTGTTTCATCACTATTTCTTAAAGGATTGTCCTTTCTCCATTGAATTACTTTAGCTTCTTTGGCAAAGATCAATGGATTATTTCTGTGTGAATCTATATCTGGGCTCTGTTCTCTTCCATTGATCTATTTGTCTATTTCTTCAGCAATATTATACATTTTTTTCAAAATTAAAAAATATTGAAATATAGTTAATTTAATTATTGTGTCAGATATATGTTGCTCTTGTTTAGTCACTTAGTCATGTCTGAATCTTTTGTGACCCCATGGACTATAGTCTGTCAAGCTCCTTTGTCCATGGGATTTTCCAGGCAAGAATACTGGGGTGTATTGTTATTTCCTTCTCCAGGGGATCTTCCTGAATCAGGGACTGAACCCTTGTCTTCTGTATTGCAGGTGGATTCTCTACTCCCAAGTCACTGGGGAAACCTATGATTCAGATACATATATATTAAAATTATTTTCCATTATCAGATATTACAAGATGTTGAATATAGTTCCCTGTGCTATACAGTAAATCCTCATTGCTTATCTATTTTAGGTATAGTAGTTTGTGTGTGTTAATCCTATATTCCTAATCCTCCTCACCTCCTGTTCCCCTTTGGTAACAGTAAATTTACTTTTTATGTCTGTGAGTGTGTTTCTGTTTTGTATATAGATTCATTTGTATTATTTTTTAGCTTCCACATGTAAATGATATTATATGATACTGTCTGACTTACTTCACTTAGTATGGTCATCTCTAGGTCCATCCCTGTTGCTGCAAATGACAATATTCCATGCTTTTTTATTGCTAATATGCCATTGTATGAATGTATGCTTATATATACATATATGTATATATAAACATATATATATATATATATATTTATACATGGTGTATATATATACCACATGTGTATGGGCTTCCCTGGTGGGTCAGACAGTAAAGAATCCGACTTCAATGTGGGAGGCCTGAGTTCGATCCTGAGTTGGGAAGAACACTTGGAGGAGGCCATGGCAACCCACTCCACTATTCTTGCCTGGAAAATGCCCATGGACAGAGGTGCCTGGTGGGCTACAGTCCATGGGGTTGCAAAGAGTCAGACATGATTTAGCAACTAAGCACAGAATGAATAAATAAATAAATAAATAAATATATATATATATATATGTATATGATATGTATAAGATGTGATATATATATATCACATCTTCTTAAGCCAAAAATGTGTTGATGGGCACTTGGATGTTTCTATGTCTTGGCTGTTGTAATAGTGCTGCTATGTACATTGGGGTACATGTATCTTTTGGAATTAAATTCTCAATTTTTCGGGATATATCCATAGGAATGTGATTGCTAGATCATATGATAGCTCTATTTTTAGTTTTTTAAGGAACCTCCATACTGTTTTCCATAGTGGATGTACCACATTACATTTCCACAAACTGTGTAAGGGTTCACTTTTCTCTGTATCTTTTCTCAGTTCAGTTCAGTCGCTCAGTCGTTTCTGACACTTTGTGAACCCATGAATCGCAGCACACCGGGCCTCCTTGTCCATCACCAACTCCCGGAGCTCACCCAAACTCATATGCATCGATTTGGTGATGCCATCCAGCCATCTCATCCTCTGTCGGCCCCTTCTCCTCCTGCCCCAATCCCTCCCAGCATCAGAGTCTTTTCCAGTGAGTCAACTCATCATGAGGTGGCCAAAGTATTGGAGTTTCAGCTTTAGCATCAGTCCTTCCAGTGAACACCTATGACTGATCCCCTTTAGGATGGACTGGTTGGATCTCCTTGCAGTCCAAGGGACTCTCAAGAGTCTTTCCCAACACCACAGTTCAAAAGCATTAATTCTTTGGCGATCAGCTTTCTTCACAGTCCAACTCTCACATCCATACATGACCACTGGAAAAACCATAGCCTCGACTAGACAGAACTTTTCTGGCAAAGTAATGTCTCTGCTTTGTAATATGCCATCTAGGGTGGTTATAACTTTCCTTCCAAGGAGTAAATGTCTTTTAATTTCATGGCTGCAGTCACCATCTGCAGTGATTTTGGAGCCCAGAAAAATAAAGTCTGACACTATTTCCACTGTTACCCCATCTATTTCCCATGAGGTGATGGGGCCAGATGCCATGATCTTTGTTTTCTGAATGTTGAGCATTAAGCCAACTTTTTCACTCTCCTCTTCACTTTCTGCCATAAGGGTGGTTGTCATCTGCATATCTGAGGTTATTGATATTTCTCCCAGCAATCTTGATTCCAGCTTGTGCTTCTTCCAGCCCAGCGTTTCTCATGATGTACTCTGCATAGAAGTTAAATAAGCAGGGTGACAATATACAGCCTTCACGTACTCCTTTTCCTATTTGGAACCAGTCTGTTGTTCCATGTCCAGTTCTAACTGTTGCTTCTTGACCTGCATACAGGTTTCTCAAGAGGCAGGTCAGGTGGTCTGGTATTCCCATCTCTTTCAGAATGTTCCACAGTTTATTGTGATCCACACAGTCAAAGGCTTTGGCATAGTCAATGAAGCAGAAATAGATATTTTTCTGGAACTCTCTTGCTTTTTTGATGATTCAGCAGATGTCGGCAATTTGATCTCTGGTTCCTTTGCCTTTTCTAAAACCAGCTTGAACATCTGGAAGTTTATGGTTCACATATTGCCGAAGCCTGGCTTGGAGAATTTTGAGCATGACTTTACTAGCGTGTGAGATGAGTGCAGTTGTGTGGTAGTTTGAGCATACTTGGGCATTGCCTTTCTTTGGGATTGGAATGAAAACTGACCTTTTCCAGTCCTGTGGCCACTCCTGAGGTTTCCAAATTTTCTGACATATTGAGTGCAGCACTTTCACAGCATCATCTTTCAGGATTTGAAATAGCTCAACTGGAATTCCATCACTTCCACTAGCTTTGTTCCTAGTGATGCTTTCTAAGGCACACTTGACTTCACATTCCAGGATGTCTGGCTCTAGGTGAGTGATCACACCATCGTGATTATCTTGGTCGTGAAGATCTTTTTTGTACAGTTCTTCTGTGTATTCTTGCCACCTCTTCTTAATATCTTCTGCTTCTGTTAGGTCCATACAATTTCTGTCCTTTATTGAGCCCATCTTTGCATGAAATGTCCCCTCGGTATCTCTAATTTTCTTGAAGAGATCTCTAGTCTTTCCCATTCTGTTGTTTTCCTCTATTTCTTTGCATTGATCATGGAGGAAGGCTTTCTTATATCCTAGAAGTATTTATTATTTGTAGAATTTTTAATGATGACCATTCTGACCAGTGTGAGGTGATGTTGTTCACTTGCCCCATTTTTTCTGACTCTTTGTGACCCCATGGACTGCAGCACAGCAAGCCCCCTGGTCACTCACCATCTCCCAAAGTCTGCCCAAGTTTGTGTCCATTACATTGGTGATGCCATCCAGCCATCTCATCCTCTGATGCCCTTTTCTCCTTCTGCCCTCAATCTTTCCCAGCATTAGGGACTTTTCAGTGCATCAATTGTTCACAACAGATGACCAAATTACTGGAGTTTGAGCTTCAATATCAGTCATTCTAAATGAGTATTCCGGGTTGATTTTCTTTAAGATTAACTGGTTTGATCTCCTTGCTGTCCAAGGAACTCTCAAGAGTCTTCTCCAGCACCACAGTTGGAAGGCATCAATTCTTCAGTGCTCTGCCTTCTTTATGGTCCACCTCTTACAACCGTACGTGACGTTTGGGAAGACCATAGCCTTGACTATATGGACATTTGTCAGCAAAATAATGTCTCTTCTTTTCAACACACTGTCTAGGTTTGCCATTGTTTTCCTGCCAAGAAGCAAACGTCTTCTGATTTCATGGCTACAGTCACCATCTGCAGTGATTTTAGAGCCCAAACAGAGGAAATCTGTCATTACTTCCACCATTTTCCCTTCTATTTACCATGAAGTAATGGAGCTGGCTGCCATGATATTAATTTTTTTTAATATTTAGTTTTAAGCCAGCTCTTTCACTCTCCTCCTTCACCCTCATCAAGATACTCTTTAGTTCATTTTTGCTTTCTGCCATTTGAATGGTAACATGCGGATATCTGAGGTTGTTGATCTTTCTCCTGCCTATCTTGATTCCAGCTTACAACTTATCCAGCTTGGCATTTCTCATGATGTGCTCAGCATATGGATTAAACAAGCAGGGTGACTGCAGACAGCCATGTTATACTCCTTTCTCAATCTTGAACCAACCAGTTGTTCCATACAGTGTTCTAACTGTTGTTTCTTGACTTGCATACAGGTGTCTCAGGAGACAGGTAAGATGGTCTGGTATTCCCATCTCTTTAAGAGCTTTCCACAGTTTATTATGATCCACACATTCAAAGGCTTTTGTGAAACAGAGGTAGATGTTTTTCTGGCATTCCCTAGCTTTCCCTATGAACAGCAAATGTGTGAGGTGATACCTTGTGGTTTTGATTTGCATTTCTCTAATTATTTAGTGATATTTAGTACCTTTTCATGTGACTGTTGACCATCTATGGTTCTTTGGAAAAATGTCTATTTTGGTGTTTTGTCTTGTTTTTAATTTTTTTTAATATTAAATTGTGTGAGCTGTTTGCATATTTTGGCTATTAACTCCTTGTTATTCACATTGTTTGCAAATACTTTCTTCTCTTCTGTAGGATGTTTTTTCGGTTTGATGATTTCTTTGCTGTACAAGAGCTTTTAAGTTTCATTAAGTCTTATGTTTATTTTTGCTTTTATTTATTTTGCTTTCAGAGACTGAGCTAAGAAAACATTGCTGATTTATGTCAGAGAATGCTTTGCCTATGTTCCCTTCTAGAATCTTTATGGTGTCATGTCTTATATTTAGATCTTTTTAACATTTTGAGTTCATTTTTATATAGAGTGTGAGGTGCATTCTAATTTCATTGATTTACGTGTACCTGTCCAGCTTTTCCAACACCACTTATTGTAGAGACTATATTTTATCTACTTCTTGAACGCATTGTTATAGTTTAATTGACTGTGTGTCTGTAGATTTATTTCTGGGTTCTCTATTCTTTTCTTGTTGTTGTTGTTCAGTGGCTAAGTTGTATCTGACTCTTTGTGACCCCCGTGAACTGCTGCACGCCAGACTTCTCTGTCCTTCAGTATGTCCTGGAATTTGCTGAATCTCATGTCCACTGAGTTAATGATGCCATCCAACATCTCATCCTCTGTCACCCCCTTCACTTCCTGCCTTTGTCTTTCCCAGCATTAAGGTCTTTTCCAATGAGTTGGCTGTTTGCATCAGGTGTCCAAAGTATTGAAACTTCAGCTTCAGCATCAGTCCTTCCAATGAATTGATATTCCTTTCTATTGATCTGCATTTGTGCCAATACCATGCTGTTTGGATAACTGTAGGTTTGTAATGTTGTCTTAAGTCTGGGTGAGTTATGTCTCTAGCTTTGTTCTTTTTCCTCAGAATTGTTTTGGAAATTCTGAAACTTTTGTCTATTTTATGTTCTAGCTCTGTGAAAAATGTTTTGGACCAACACCACACTATCTTGATTTAATGTAAGTTTGTAAATAAATTGTGAAGTAGGGTAGAAACTTTAGAACTTATTTATCAATGTCCACAAAATAAATTGCTGGAATTTTGGTATTATGTTGAATCTATAGATTAAGTTTGGAAAAACTAACATCTTACAAATATTGTCTTACTATTCATGAGCATCAGTTATCTCTTCATTATTTATATCTTCTTTGATTTCTTTCATCAGAATTTTATAGTTCCCTCCTATTAATTTTTTTTAAATATTTTTTTTGTGAACTATTTTAACAGTTTAGGAAAAAAAACAACAACTTTTTCTGTGATTCCTAGACCTCTACCAGCATTGTCACCTGGAAAAATTGGTAGAAATGCATGTCTTTAGACACACTCCAAAGTTATTTGAGACTTAAATATGGAAGTACCTATGTTGTTCAATATTTATTTTTATTAGGAGCATGTGGTTGAATTGGAAGCAATGTAAAGGACCACAAAATGGTCTATCTTACCTTTCAGTCATTAGATGACTTTCTATTGGCAGCTCAGTTTTGTTAAAACCATTTATTCTGATAGGAAGAGCTCTTTAATCTTCCTGCTTCAACAAGAAGCAATCACTCTTCCTTTTCAACAGTGTGGTTTCTCAGAATACTGCTACCATTTTATCTCGGCTCCTGGAGAGTTAGGATTGAAGGCAGGGCCTTTAAGCAGGGAAATCATTTCTGTGCCAATAACTTGGTTGTTGACTTCACACTAATCACTTTATTTCTTCTAGTCTACCTTTTTTTATATGTAGAATGAGAAAATATTTCCCACCTCCCATGTTTTTTGTATATACTCCAAATGATAAAATGAATATGGAAGTGTTGCATAAATAGAAAAAACACTGATCATATAAATGTTTCTAGTTATCTTTTGTTGCCTAAAAGATTAGGCTTGTGGAAATTTGACTTTGGAAATTTTCTTCATTTAAGAAATTTGCTTTTAAGAAGATACTTAAGAGTCCAGTATGGGTAGTATTCCCGGAGCCTATTAGATGCCCCATTAGTTTAATGTTTTCTTCTATCACAAGAGGTTTTGGACTGCTACAAATTTGATCTCAATGGCATTCATCCCCATTTCATTCAGATGCCATTATAAATGTCATCTGTACAGCTATTAAGCCTTATTTGTTTCCTGACTTCTTTTATTTACTCCAAAGCTCTAAAACATGCACCTTTTGAGATGTTTTCCTCACCATTCTTCTCGCTATTTTCCACAGGACTAACTAATTTTCTTCTGTCTTTAATTATAGTGTGCTCCCTCAATTCTTCAATCATATATTGAGTGTTGGCTTCCCATTTCCCATTTAATTCCAGGAATGCTGCTGTGAAGGTAGGGCCAAATGAAGGCCTTTTACAACATGCCAGGAATTTATTGCTTGACTGCATCTCTTTCATCTCCTGGAAGTATAGTAAAAGTACTTGTGTACCTCAGTATGGTAGCTGTTAAAGAGCTTTTTATCATTTCTCAAAGAGGAGGCCAAAAAAGCTTTAGTAGAAGAGGGAGGAAGATCACAGTTCTAGCATGAGACAACTGCAAATATCTAGTCATTCTCATAAATAAGTTTTAAAGTGTGGAAGAAACTATGGAGAAAACAAACAAAGAGAAGCTTTGCAGCCTTTATTTCTTAACAAGTACAGTGGAGGAGGTAGTAGTACCTCTGAAAGTGTCCTTTAAAAATATGGATAACAGACTTTCTCTATAAGCTTGCCTAGGTGCCGTTCTGACTCTGAAGGGAACTCTATTGGCAATGGTAAGGTCTGTTTTTGAGGACTGCCAAAAATGATCTTAAACAGTGTACTTTCAATACCTTATTTTTGTATTATGTTAACCATCAAAGACTCATTTACTAATGATCTATTGCTACATAACACCTTATTCTAAAACTTATCAAGTTAAACTAAAACTGTTTAATTTTGTTTCATTTTTTTTTTTTTTTTTGGTCAGGAATACAGGCAGGGGTCACCTGGGAGATTCTTCTGCTCTGTGTGGTGGTATTCACTTGGGATATGGGGTGGTATGGAAGATAAAAAATAGCTTCACTTACATATCTGACTCCTTAGTGAGATGACTGGAAGCCTGAGCTCAGCTGGACTACTGACAAGAATGTCTATATTTGACCCCTCTAGCTTGGTAGTGGCAGGATATTTCAACTTCTTATACTGTGGCTCAGATATTATGAGGACTGTTCCAAGGCAACCAGGTAGAAGTTACTGGCTTTTTTGACCTAGCCTGAGATATCATGTAGTATCTCTTCTGCTGTATTTTGTTGGTTCAGAACAGGAACAAACTCACTTGTATTCAAGGTAGAGAAAATAGAGGCCTTTCATCTCAGTGGGAGGAGTATCATAGAATTGGTGGCCACACTTTAAAACTTCCACAGTAGCAAAGGAAAAAAAAATTACTCCCTATATGTGATCTGTGACACCAATGACTTAATTTATTTCCAGGTGGGTACATAAAGTTGATAGTACATAATTCACAATCCAAGGAAAAGTAGCATGTATTAGGCAAGAGAGACAGGCTGGTACTTTTAGTAAGAATATTATAGTTTTCAATTGAAGATAGTCATGGAGCTTTGATTGGACTAGAGTTTGCCCAATTATTTGAACCTTAAATCATACCTGGATGCAAAATAAGAGGTCCTGCTTATAGGACCTGAATGCAATATGTATTAATGCCTCAACTTGCCTTGCTCTTTGTTGATAGTTTAAAAATTGCTTCTTAGTTTGGAAAATAAGGGGTTTCCTGATAGCTCAGTTGGTAAAGAATCTGACTGCAATGCAGGAGACCTGGGTTTGATCTCTGGGTTGGGAGGATCCCCTGGAGAACGGAAAGACTACCCACTCTAGAAAATTCTGGCCTGGAGAATTCCATGGACTGTATAGTCCATGGGGTCACAAAGAGTCGGACATGACAGAGCAACTTTCACTTTTGGAAAATATAAGACTGGTCAAAACTGGCTTTCTATTCTGTCTTCTGTTTTTGTTTTAAAGATATTTCTTGTCTTACTGACACTTCAGTCTCATCAGATAAGGAAACCAGTCCCTCTTTTTTTTTCTTGTCTTATAATGGATCAAAATTAAAGCATAGCTAACTTGCACCTCTGAAAAACAAACCCTGCTTGTTGCATTGGATAGATGCAAATTCCCAAGAGGTTTATATGAAAAACAAAGCTTTGTATATCTCTGCCTTCCTAGTGTACAAGGACTCTGGTTTGGCTATGATGTTTTTAATTTCCAAAACCAATATTGCCAATATTTTTAGTACGTGGAAAGACTGTTACTGTCAGGTTCTGAGCATATAGTTAAGTCTTTTGAAGGCCTGGTCCAGTATTCTCTGTGATGCTGTAATAGATTCCTAGTTCTGAGGGAAATGATCTGGCTTTATGACAAACCAGGGCAGGACTGGAAACAAATTACTGGGATCTTTCCTGGTGCTATTACTGTTAACTCATTTGCTTTCCATGAAATGATTTGTACTTGGTGCAATTGCCCTTTTCACGTGTTTTTGCATTCCCCTTTTCTTCTCTTTTCCACACATACTTCAGGCTTCCTGTGTCTGTTTCTGATCATGACTCTGGATATTTATCAATTAAAAACTCAGATTATACTACCAGTAAAGTTACAGAGAAAGGCCCCTAATGTTTCTTCTCTCATTTTCTCTGAAAGCATTTGATTTTAAAAGACCAATATGGGAAAACAGTAACAAAACCCAACAAACCAGCAAACTAGTTAACATTTTGCACTAATACAGATTGATGGTGTATTATAAGGAAATATCCTAGTAACAGTGAATCTTGAATCTGAACCTTGCTAATTTGAAAGTTATTTTGTGTGTTTTTTCTTTTTCTCTAGGTACACAATGCTAGTGATTTGCTGATCAAACCCCTGGAAAATTTCCGGAAGGAACAAATAGGCTTCACAAAGGTACATTTTTTCTACATGTATAGATATTTTTGTATAGCATGTGGATAGTTGTTTGGGCTACCACCCTTCACCCTTCAAGCTTGAGGAGGATTCATCTTTATAAGAAAACTTCTTGTCAGAAAGTGAGAAAATCTAGATTTGACTCCTGACTGTGCTTCCAGCTAGTTTTGTAACTGTGGACAAGATATTTCTCCTTTTGGAGCTTCAGATTCTCCATATGGAAAATGGGGAACTTGATAATAATAGATATTATTTAAAGATGACTTACTATGTGCCGAGCCCTGGGCTAGGTGTTTTACATTCATTCTCGTAATCACAACAAACCTGTGTGGTTCTGGTATTATCCCCATTTTACAAATAAGAAAACTGAAGTTTGCACAAGATAAAGAACATGACCAAAATTATCGTGATGTAATTAGTAACTGACAGTCACTAAGATTTAAAACTGAGGATCTATTTAGCTTCAAATCCCACATTCTTTCCATTAAACTATACTGTCTATATCTATGCTATCCAATATGGTAGCCAAAAACTATATAAATAAAATAAAATTAGTTTCTCAGACATGCTAGTCACGTTTCAAATGCTTAGTGGCTGTTGTATTGGATAGTGCAAACATAGAACGTTTCCATTATTGTAGAAATTTCTACTGGGCAGCTTTGCACTAGATAATGTCAAATTCCCATGGATCTCTCTGATTCCCCAGTGTCTCATGAAGGGGCATGAATACTTGTCAAATTTCTTCTTTTTCATGAGAATATTTGGAGAAACTTTATTCGTGATAGCTCCCAAACTGGAAACAGCACAAAGGTCCATCAACGGATAAATTATTGCCAATGAATTTTCTAAGATGCTTCCATGTCCTGTTATTGTTGTTCAGTTGCTAAATTGTGTTCAACTCTTTGCAATCACATGGACTGCAGCCTGCCAGGCTTCCCTGTCCTACACATTCTCCCAGTGTTTGCTCTAAATCATTTCCTTTCAGTTGGTGATGCTATCTAAAGATCTAATCCTCTGCCACCCCCTCTCCTTTTGACTTCAATTTTTCCCAGCATCAGGGTCTTTTCCAATGAGTCGGCTCTTTGATCAGGTGGCCAAGTATTGGAGCTTCAGCTTCAGCATCAGCCCTTCCAATGTATATTCATGATTGATTTCCTCTAAGATTGACCGGTTGATCTCCTTGCAAATCAAGGAACTCTCAAGAGTCTTCTCCAACACCACAATTCAAAAGCATCAGTTCTTCGATGCTCAGATTTCTTTATAGTCCAACTCTCACATCCTTACATGACTACTGGAAAAACCGTAGCTTTGACTAAATGGACCTTTGTCAGCAAAGTGATGTCTCTGCTTTTTACTATACTGTCTAGGTTTGTCTTAGTTTTTCATCGAAGGAGCAAGCGTCTTTTAATTTCATGGCTGCAGTCACCATCTGCAGTGATTTTGGCGCCCAAGAAAACAAAATCTGCCATTGTTTCTACTTTCCCCCCATCTATTTGCCATGAAGTGATGGGACTGGATGCCATGATCTTAGTTTTTTGAATGTTGAGTTTTAAGCCAGCTTTTTCATACTCCTCTTTCATCTTCATCAAGAGATCTTTAGTTCGTCTTCACTTTCTGCCATTATATTTGTATCATCTGCATATCTGAGGTTGTTGATATTTTCCCTGGCAATCTTGATTCAGCTTGTGATTCATGCAGCCTGACATTTTACATGATGTATTCTGCATATAAGTTAAATAAACAGGGTGACAATATACAGCCCTGTCATACCATCTCCTAGCTATTTCAATGAATATTGGGGTGCATGTATCTTTTTGAATTCCTTTTTTCTCCAAGTATATGCCAAGTAGTGGGATTGCTGGGTCACATGGTAGTTCTACTTTTATTAATATATTTTTATGGAATCTTCATAGTGTTCTGCATAGTGGCTGTGTCAGTTTACATTCTCACCAACGGTGTGTGAGGATTCCCTTTTCTCCACACCCTCTCCAGCATTTATTCTTCATAGATTTCTTTGATGATGGCCATTCTGAAGTTTGTGAAGTGATGCCTCATTGTAGTTTTTATTTGAAGTTCTCTGATAATTAATGATATTGAACATTTTTCATGTGCTTTTTGGCCATGATATGATTTCTTGGGAGAATTGTCTCTGTAGATCTTCTGTGCATTTTTTGACTGGGTTGTTGATTTTATTGATATTGAGCTGTAGGAGCTGTTTTTATATTTTGTAGATTGATTCCTTTTCTGACATTTCATTTTCAAATATTTTCTCCCATTTTATGGGTTGTCCTTTTGTTTTATTTATGGTTTCCTTTGCTGTGCACAAGCTTTTAAGTTTAATTAATTTATTTTTATTTTCATTACTCTAGGAAGCCGATCAAAAAAAGTCTTAGAGTCATTTATGTCAAAGGGTGTTCAACCTGTTTTCCTCTATGAGTTTTATAGTATCAGATCTTCAGTTCAGTTCAGTTCAGTCGCTCAGTCGTGTCCGACTCTCCGCGACCCCATGAATCACAGCACGCCAGGCCTCCCTGTCCATCACCAACTCCCGGAGTACACTCAAACTCATGTCCACAGAGTCGGTGATGCCATCCAGCCATCTCATTCTCCATCGTCCCCTTCTCCTCCCGCCCCCAACCTTTCCCAGCATCAGAGTCTTTTCCAGTGAGTCAACTCGTCGCATGAGGTGGCCAAAGTATTGCAGTTTCAGCTTTAGCATCAGTCCCTCCAATGAATATCCAGGATTGATCTCCTTTAGAATGGACTGGTTGGATCTCCTTGCAGTATAAGGGACTCTCAAGAGTCTTCTCCAACACCACAGTTCAAAAGCATCGATTCTTTGGCAATCAGCTTTCTTCACAGTCCAACTCTCACATCCATACATGACCACGGGAAAAACCATTGCCTTGACTAGACGGACCTTGGTTGGCAAAGTAATGTCTCTGCTCTTTAATATACTATCAAGGTTGGTCATAACTTTCCTTCCAAGGAGCAAGCGTCTTTTAATTTCATGGCTGAAATCAGCATCTGCAGTGATTTTGGAGCCCAAAAAAATAAAGTCTGACACTGTTTCCACTGTTTTTCTATCTATTTGCCATGAAGTGATGGGACCAGATGCCATGATCTTTGTTTTCTGAATGTTGAGTTTCACGCCAACCTTTTCACTCTCCTCTTTCACTTTCATCAAGAGGCTTTTGAGTTCCTCTTCACTTTCTGCCATAAGGGTAGTGTCATCTGCATATCTGAGGTTATTGATATTTCTCCCAGCAATCTTGATTCCAGCCTGTGCTTCTTCCAGCCCAGCGTTCCTCATGATGTACTCTGCATATAAGTTAAATAAGCAAGGTGACAATATACAACCTTGACGTACACCTTTTCCTATTTGGAACCAGTCTGTTGTTCCATGTCCAGTTCTAACTGTTGCTTCCTGACCTGCATACAGGTTTCTCGTATCAGATCTTATGTTGTCTTTAATCCACTTTGAGTTTACTTTTACGTATGGTGGTGGTGGTGTTGTTCAGTTGCTGAGTTTTGTCTCTCTCTTTGTGACCCCAATGGATTGCAGCATGCCAGGATTCCCTGTTCTTCATTATCTTCCAGAGTTTGCTCAAATTCATGTCCATTAAGTCAGTGATGACATCGAACGATCTCATCCGCTGTCATCCCCTTCTCCTCTTGCCTTTAATCTATCCCAGCATCAGGGTCTTTTCCAATGAGTTGGCTCTTTGCATCAGGTGGCCAAAGTATTGAAGCTTCAGCATCAGTCTTTCCAATGAATATTCAGGGTTGATTTCCTTTGACTGGTTTGTATGGTTTTAGGGAGTGTTCTAATCTCAATTTTACGTGTTGCTGTCCAATTTTCCCAGCACTACTTACTAAAGAAACTATCTTTTACCCATCATATATTCTTGCCCCCTTTGGCATAGATTAGTTTACCTTAGTTGCATAAGTTTTTCTCTGGACTTCCTGTCCTATCCCATTGATCTATATTTCTGTTTCTGTGCTAGTATTTCTATTTTGATTACTATAATTTTGTAGTATAGTCTGAAGTCAGGGAGCCTGATTCTTCCAAATCTGTTTTCCTTTCTCAAGACTGCTTTGGCTACTTGTGGTCTTTTTTCTTTCCATATGAACTGTAAAAATTTTTGTTCTAATTTTATGAAAAACAACATTGATAATTTGACAGATTTTGCATTGAATCTGTACGTTTCTTTGGGTAGTATAGTCATCTTCACAGTATTGATTCTTCAAATCCAAGAACATGGTATATCTCTCCATCTATTTTGTCATCTTTGATTTATTTCATCAGTGCCTTAATTCTCTCAGTACAATTTTGTTGTTGGTGTTGTTTTAGGTAGATTTGTTCATTGTATTTATTCTTTCTAATGTGATGAGAATTGGAATTATTTCCTTAATTTTTCTTTCTGATATTTTGCTGTTAGTGTGTATAAATGCAAGAGATCTTTACATATTAATTTTGTATCTTGCAACTTTTCCAAATTCATTGCTAAGCTTGAGTAGTTTTCTTGTAGCATCTTTAGGATTTCCTACGTATAGTATCTTGTCATCGGCAATTAGTGAAAATTTTCTTTTCCATTTTGGATTTCTTTTCTTTTTCTTCTCTAGTTGCTGTGGCTAGGGCTTCCATATCTATGTAGAATTAAAGTGGTTGGAGTGAATATTCTTGTCTTGTTCCTGATCTTACAGGAAATGCTTTCACTTTTTCAACATTGAGAATGATATTTACTGTGTGTTTGTTTATTTTTCTTTGTGTTGAGATACATTCCTTCTATGCCTACTTTATGGAGAGTTTTTATTATAAATGGGTGTTGAAATTTTTCAAAAGCTTTTTCTTCATCTTTTGAGGTGATTACGTTTTTTATTCTTCAGTTTGTTGACGTGGTGCATTGTGTTGATTTGTATATATTGAAGAATCTTTGCATACTTGGAAAAAATCGAATTTGATCATGGTGTATGATCCTTTTAATGTGTTGATGATTTCAATTTTCTAGTATTTTCCTGAGGATTTTAGCATATATGTTCATCAGTGATATTGGCATTTAATTTTGTGTGTATGTGTGTGATAACTTTTTCTGGTTTTGCTATCAGGCTGATGGTGGACTCATAGAATGAACTTGAGTCTTCCTTCATCTGCAATTTTTTCAGACTTTCAGAAGGAGAGGAGTTATCTCTTGTATTAATATTTGATAGTATTTACCTTTCAAGCCCTGTAGACGTGGACTTTGGTTTGTTGGAAATTTTGAAGTTATGGTTTCAATTTCAGTACTTGTGATTGCTCTTTTTATATTTTCTTTTTCTTCCTGGTTTGGTCTTGGAAGACTTTCTACAAAATTCTTTGTGTCTTCTGAGTTGTCCACTTTACAGACATGTAATTCTTGTAGTAATTTTCTATGATTCATTTATGTGGTATCATTTGTACGTTTCTTTTTTTATTTCTACTTTTTAAAATTTTATTGATTTTAATTGGAGGACAGTCACTTCACAACACTGTGGTGGCCCCTGCCACACATCGACACAGATTAGCCATGGGTGCACATGTGACTCACCATCCTGAAACTCCCTCCCATCTCCCTCCCCAACCCCAACCCTCTGGGTTGTTCCAGAGCACCGACTGTGAGTGCCCTGCTTTATGCATCAAACTTGAACTGGTCATCTATTTTACACATGAAAATATACATGTTTCACTGCTATTCTCTCAAATCATCCCACCCTCGCCTTCTGCCACATAGTCCAAAAGTCTGATCTTTACATCTGTCTCATTTGCTGCCTTGCATATAGGATCGTCATTACCATCTTTCTATTTTCCATATATATGCATTAATATACTGTATTGGTGTTGCTTTTTCTGACTCACTTCACTCTGTATAATAGGCTCCAGTTTCATTCACATCATTAGAACTGACTCAAATGCATTCTTTTTTATAACTGTACCAAAGCCTTTGACTGTGTGGATCACAACAAACTGTGGAAAATTCTGAAAGAGATGGGAATACCAAACTACCTGACCTGCCTCTTGAGAAACCTGTATGCAGGTCAGGAAGCAACAGTCAGAACTGGACATGGAACAACAGACTGGTTCCAAATAGGAAAAGGAGTACGTGAAGGCTGTATATTGTCACCCTGCTTATTTAACTTCTGTGCAGAGTACATCATGAGGAACGCTAGGCTAGAAGAAGCACAGGCTGGAATCGATTGCTGGGAGAAATATCAATAACCTCAGATATACAGAAGACACCACCATTATGGTAGAAAGTGAAGAGGGACTAAAAAACCTTTTGATAAAAGTGAAAGAGGAAACAGGAGAGTGAAAAAGTTGGCTTGAAGTTCAACATTCAGAAAACTAAGATGGCATCCGCTCCCATCACGTCATGGGAAATAGATGAGGAAACAGTGGAAACAGTGTCAGATTTTATATTTTGGGCTCCAAAATCACTACAGATGCTGATTGCAGCCATGAAATTAAAAGACGCTTACTCCTTGGAAGGAAAGTTATGACCAACCTAGATAGCATATTAAAATGCAGAGACATTACTTTGCCAGCAGAGGTCTGTCTAGTCAAGGCTATTGTTTTTCCACTGGTCATGTATGGATGTGAGAGTTGGACTGTGAAGAAAGCTGATTGCCGATGAATTGATGCTTTTGAACTGTGGTGTTGGAGAAGACTCTTGAGAGTCCCTTAGACTGCAAGGAGATCCAACCAGTCCATTCTAAAGGAGATCAATCCTGGGTGTTCATTGGAAGGACTGATGCTAAAGCTGAAGCTCCAATACTTTGGCCACCTCGTGCAACAAGTTGACTCACTGGAAAAGACTCTGATGGTGGTAGGGATTGGGGGCAGGAGGAGAAGGTGACGACAGAGAATGAGATGACTGGATGGCATCACCGTCTCAATGGACATGAGTTTGAGTGAACTCTGGGAGTTGGTGATGAACAGGGAGGCCTGACGTGCTGTGATTCATGGGTTCGCAAAGAGTAGGACCCGACTGAGCGACTTAACTGAACTGAATATTCCATTGTGTGTATGTACCACGACTTCCTTATCCATTCGTCAGCCGATGGACATCTAGGTTGCTTCCATGTCCTGGCTGTTGTAAACAGTGCTGCATTGAACATTGGGGTACATGTGTCTCTTTCAATTCTGGTTTCCTCGGTGTGTACGCCCAGCAGTGGGATTGCTGGATCATGTGGCAGTTCTATTTCCAGTTTTTTAAGGAATCTTCACCATGTTCTCCATAGTTGGCTGTACCAGTTTGCATTCCCACTGAGTGTAAGAGGGTTCCCTTTTATTTGCACCCTCTCCAGCATTTATTTGTAGACTTTTTGATGGCAGCCATTCTCACCAATATGAGATGATACCTCACTGTGGTTTTGATTGGCATATCTCAAATAATGTGTGATTTTGAGCATCTTTTCATGTGCTTATTAGCTATCTGTATGTCTTCTTTGGAGAGATGTCTGTTTAGTTCTTTGGCCCACTTTTTGATTGGGTTGTTCATTTTTCTGGTATTGAGCTGCATGAGCTGCTTGTATATTTTGGAGATTAATTACTTGTCAGTTGCTTTGTTTGCTTTTATGTCCTCCCATTCTGACGGCTGCCTTTTCACCTTGCTTATAGTTTCCTTCCTTGTGCAAAACCTTTTAAGTTTAATTAGTTCCCATTTGTTGAATTTTGTTTTTATTTCCATTACTCTGGAAGGTGTATCATAGATGATCTTGCTGTGATTTATGTCAGAGTGTTTTGCCTTTGTTTTCCTCTAAGAGTGTTATGTTTCTGGTCTTACATTTAGATATTTAATACATTTTGAGTTAGTTTTTGTGTATGGTGTTAGAAAGGGTTCTAGTTTCATTCGTGTACAAGTGGTTGACCAGTTTTCCCAGCACCACTTATTAAAGTGATTGTCTTTTCTCCATTGTATATTTTTGCCTCCTTTGTCAAAAAGAATGTGTCCATAGGTGCATGGGTTCATCTCAGGTCTTTATATTTTGTTTCATTGATCTATATTTCTGTCTTTGTTCTTGTACCATACTGTCTTGATAACTGTAGTCAAGAAGGTTGATTCCTCCAGGTCCATTTTTTTCTGAAGACTGCTTTGGTTATTCAAGGTTTTTTGTGTTTCCATACAAACTGTATAATTATTTGTTGTAGTTTTGTGCAAAATACTGTTGGTAGCTTGATAGTGATTGGTTGACTCTATAGATTGCTTTGGGTAGTATACTCATTTTCTCTATATTGATTCTTCCAATTCAAAAACATGGTATATTTTTCCACCTATTTGTGTCATCTTTGCTTTCTTGCTCAGTGTTTTATAGTTTTTTGTATATAGGTCTTTTGTTTCTTTAGGTAAATTTATTCCTAAGTATTTTATTGTTTTTGTTGCAATGGTGAATTGGATTTGTCAGTAAATATTTAACAGGAGGATTCCTGCCTATTGTTTTCTTTTTCTCAACTATTCTCTGTTCCTTATTAGTTCCTATTCTGAGAACAAGTAAAGGTGCACGCAGTTCTCAGGACCTAGGTGATAGACATGCAGTGACTCTTTTCAGCGTCAGCGACCTTGTATGTATTAAACTATCGATACTGTGGCTATTTATACAATTCCGTCCTGTGTAATAGCTGACTAATCATCTTACTAAGGATATATAAGCCTGCATTTCTGCTCATAAAGTACCCCTGCTCCATCAGAGCTTGGGTCCCCGTGTCTTTCTTTCTCTCTCTCTCTCTCTCTTTCACTTTCTTATCGTCGATTCCAGACTGCCAGTTTCCGGTCCATTAAAAGACCACAACATGATTATTTTCTTTTATTTGTCTTTCTGTTTTTCACTGTTAGTGTATAGGAATGAAAGGGGTTCCTGTGTATTAATTTTATATCCTGCAGCTTTTCTATATTCATTGATTAGCTCTAGCAATTTTTTGGTGATATCTGTAGGGTTTTCTATTTACAGGATCATATCATCTGCAAACAGTGACTGCTTTACTTCTTATTTCCAATCTGGATTGCTTTTATTTGTTTTGCTTCTCTAATTGCTGTGGCCAAGACTTTCAAAACTATGTTGAATAGTAGTGGTGAGAGTGGACACCCTTATCCTGTTCCTGATTTTAGAGGCAATGCCTCCTTGGACCAGAGAAGGCAATGGCAACCCACTCCAGTACTCTTACCTGGAAAATCCCATGGATGGAGGAGCCAGGTAGGCTGCAGTCCATGGGGTCTCAAAGAGTCCGACACGACTGAACGACTTCACTTTCACGCATTGGAGAAGGCAATGGCAACCCACTCCAGTGTTCTTGCCTGGAGAATCCCAAGGACTGGGGAGACTGGTGAGCTGCCGTCCATGGGGTCGCCCAGATTTGGACACGACTGAAGCGACTTAGCAGCTGCAGCAGCAGCCTCCTCAGACAGCCATTTGCCTTTTTGCATTTCTTCTTCTTGGGAATGGTCTTGATCACTGCCTCCTGTACAGTGTCACGAACCTCAGTCCATTGCTCTTCAGTCACTCAATCTATCAGATCTAATCTCTTGAATCTATTTGTCACATCCACTGTATAATCATAAGAGATTTGATTTAAGTTATGCCTGAGTGATCTAGTGGTTTTCACTACTTTCCTTAATTTACATCTGAATTTGACAATAATGAGTTCACATTCTGAGTCAAAGTTAGCTCCCAGTCTTGTTTTTGCTGACCATATAAAGCTTCTCCATCTTTGGTTGCAAAGAATATAATGAATTTGATTTTGGTATTCACCATCTGGTGATGTCCATGTGTAGAGTCTTCTCTTGTGTTGTTGGAAGAGGGTGTTTGCTATGAGCAGTGGATTCTCTTGGCAAAATTCTGTTAGCCTTTGCCCTGCTTCATTTTATAGTCAAGGACCAAACTTGCCTGTTACACCAGAATATCTCATGACTTCCTACTTTTGTATTCTAGTCCCCAATGATGAAAATGACATCTTTTTTTGGTGTCAATTCTAGAAAGTCTTATAGGTCTTCATCGAATCATTCAACTTCAGCTTCTTCGGCATTAGTGGATGTGACATAGATTTGGATTACAGTGATATTGAATGGTTTGCCTTGGAAAAGAACAGAGATCATTTTATTGTTTTTGAGATTGCACTGAAGAACTGCATTTTGGCCTCTTTTGTTAACTTTGAGAGCTGCTCCATGTCTTCTAAGGGATTCTTGCCCACAGTAGTCAATATAATGGTCATCTTAATTAAATTTGCCCATTCCAGTACATTTTAGTTCACTTATTACTAAAATGTCAATGTTCACTCTTGCCATCTCCTGTTTGATCACTTTCAATTTACCTTAATTCAGGGACCTAACATTCCAGGTTCCTATACATTATTGTTTTTTATAGTATCAAACTTGCAAATGGGGTCATCGTCTTCAAACAACACTGATGCTATCACCTCTTGAAATAATAAAATGTCTTATGTGAAATTTGTGAAATGGTGATGGGGCAAGCATCATGAGGGGTGACTCATGATGCTCAATAATCTCTTGTGGCTCCTGTATTGACAAATTTTGAGCTGTAGATCAGGTATGTTTTTGCTGGATAGTGCAAATCAACCCATTTGCAGAGTTAATTTATATGCCAGTTGAATCTATTGTCAGTTTAACTTGTTTGTTTAGGCCCAACTGGACAGGCTCGTTCGATACTCTGAATGTCAGATGGCTCTTTTGTATCAGAGTCATTTCACAAAGACAATGGTTCCCATCAGATTAGCCAATGTGATACCTTCTGTTACACAGTAGCTTCTAAATGGTTGTTGGATGGCTCCCTTCCCAAGTATCATATAGATGCTAAGCAGAGCACTGTTGGATTTCTGGACATGGAAGACTTTTTGTTCCCTATTTCTTGTAGGCAAGATTCCAGCCTCCATGACCTTCCCTGAGTTCCAAAGGGCAAATTCAAACCCTTGCTAATCAGGTGAGGAACAGCCTAGAAAACACCTAAGGCAAGATTAAGGGAACCAGAGAAGTTCATCAAGATTAGGAGACCAGGCAATCAGAGTTGCCATAGACATTGTAATTTTGTCAGGAGTCACACCCTTTTGAAACTCTGCAGAAGAAAGAAGAATGCAAGACTATTACTGCCTTGATCCTTATCACATTACCTCAGACCAGGAGTCCTAACTATATAACCTTTCCTTATTCACCAAGGAGTGGGGGGCACAGTTCTTGAGACACTGGCCTGCTGTGATCCCCTTTTTCCTGGCAAAGGAATACAGCCACTCTTTCTGTCTTCTCTATAGCTCTGTATCCATATTTCTGTTCAGAATCGATGCACAAAGAGCCAAGGTTTTGGCATCAAAATTGTGGGTCAGGTGATCTCACACATGTCCTCTTTATTGTGGTGGTTTTTTTTGCATAGATAGAATCTTTTGATTGGAACTCCTAATTCTCTCCTTTAAGCAGGGGAATTTCCTTTGGGTCCGTTTTACAAACTGGATTTTGGGGGCAATATATTTTATTATTATTATTATTTACATCATTGTATTGGTTTTGCCATACACTGACATGAATCTGCCCCGGGTGTACATGTGTTCCCCATCTTGAACCCACCTCCCTCTCCATCCCATCCCTCTGGTTCATCCCAGTGCACCAGTCCCGAACATCCTGTATCATGCATTGAACCTGGACTGGTGATTCATTTCACATATGTTAATATACATGTTTCAATGCCATTCTCTCAAATCATCCCACCCTCACCCTCTCCCACAGAGTCCCAAAAACTGTTCTATACATCTGTGTCTCTTTTGCTGTCTCGTATACAGGGTTATCGTTATCATCTTTCTAAATTCTATATATATGCGTTAGTATACTGTATTGGTGCTTTTCTTTCTGGCTTTCTTCACTCTGTATAATAGGCTCCAGTTTTGTCCACCTCATTAGAACTGATTCAAATGTATTCTTTTTAGTGGCTGAGTAATACTCCATTGTGTGTATGTACCAAGGCTTTCTTATCCATTCGTCTGCAGATGGACATCTAGGTTGCTTCCATGTCCTGGCTATTATAAACAGTGCTGTGATGAACATTGAAGTACACGTGTCTCTTTCAGTTCTGGTTCCCTGGGTGTGTATGCCCAGGAGAGGGATTGCTGGGTCGTATGGCAGTTCTTTTTCCAGGTTTTAAAGGAATCTCCAGACTGTTCTCCATAGTGGCTGTACTAGTTTGCATTCCCACCAACAGTGTAAGAGGGTTCCCTTTTCTCCACACCCTCTCCAGCATTTATTGCTTGTAGACTTTTGGATAGCAGCCATTCTGACTGGCATGACTTCATTGTGGTTTTGATTTGCATTTCTCTGATTCTGAGGGATGTTGAGCATCATTTCATGTGTTTGTGAGCCATCTGTATGTCTTCTTTGGAGAAATGTCTGTTTAGTTCTTTGGCCCATTTTTTGATTGGGTCGTTTATTTTTCTGGAGTTGAGCTTCAGGAGTTGCTTGCATATTTTTGAGGTTAATCCTTTGTCAGTTGCTTCAGTTGCTATTATTTTCTCCCATTATGAAGGCTGTCTTTTCACCTTGCTTATAGTTTCCTTTGCTGTGCAGAAGCTTTTAATTTTAATTAGGTCCCATTTGTTTATTTTTGCTTTTATTTCCAGTATTCTGGGAGATGGGTCATGGAGGATCCTGCCGTGATTTATGTTGGAGAGTGTTTTGCCTACGTTCTTCTCTAGGAGTTTTATAGTTTCTGGTCTTACATTTAGATCTTTAATCCATTTTGAGTTTATTTTTGTGTATGGTGTTAGGGAGTGTTCTAGTTTCAAACAAAACTCTATTAGGTAAAAAGTTAATAAACCACTTCTTTTTGCAAAAACCTGATACATTTCACTTTTCCAATTAAATAGCATATGTCTTTCAACCTCCACATGGCAATTTGTGTATTTATGCAGTTAGATAGACATTTGTTTTCTTCTAATTTTAATGTGTCGTCTACAACTTTATAAGACTTCAGTTCAGTAGCTCAGTAGTGTCTGACTCTTTGTGACCCCATGAACCGCAGCACGTCAGGCCTCCATGTCCATCACCGAATCCCGGAGTTTAGCTAAACTCATGACCATTGAGCCAGTGATGCCATCCATCTCATCCTCTGTTGTCTCATTCTCCTCCTGCCTTCAGTCTTTCCCAGCATCAGGGTCTTTTCAAATGAGTAAGTTCTTCACATCAGGTGGCCAAAGTATTGGAGTTACAGCTTAAACATCAGTCCTTCCAATGAACACCCAGGATTGATCTCCTTTAGGATGAACTGGTTGCATCTCCTTGCAGTCCAAGGGACTCTCAAGAGTTTTCTCCAACACCACAGTTCAAAGCATCAATTCTTTGATGCTCAGCTATCGTTATAGTCCAAATCTCATATCCATACATGACTAATGGAAAAACCATAGTCTTGACTAGATGGACCTTTGTTGACCAAGTAATGTTTCTGGTTTTTAATATCCTATCTAGATTGGTCATAACTTTCCTTCCTAGGAGTAAGCATCTTTTAATTTCATGGCTGCAGTCACCATCTGCAGTGATTGGAGCCCGGAAAAATAAAATCAGCCACTGTTGCCACTGTTTCTCCTTCTATTTGCCATGAAGTGATGGGACCAGATGCCATAATCTTAGTGCTGCTATAATAAATTACCACAAGCTGAGTTGCTTAAACCAACAGAAATTTATTCTAAGATAGAAGTCTTAAACTGTTGGCATTGCTACATTCCCTTCTGAAATTCCAGGGGTGAATTGTTCCATGTCTCTCTCCTAGCTTCTGGTGACTTGTAGGCAAGTGTTGCCATTCCTTGGCTTGTAGCCTCATCAGTCCAATCTCTGCCTCTGCTTCCACATTGTTTTCTCCTCTGTGTATCTCTCAAAACTGCTTATGCCTTTCTCTTATAAAGATACATATTATTGTATCTACAGCCTACCTGGGTAATCCAGGGTAATCACCTCATCTCAAGATCCTTTTCTTAATTAATCTGCATAGCTCTTTTTTTCTAGGGATTAGGACTGGATAGCTGTGGGTGGCCATTATTGAATCTTCTACAAAGGATGAAATTGAATAAAGTAGGGAAAAACACTAGGCCATCTTTGCATGAAATATTCCCTTGGTATCTCTAATTTTCTTGAAGAGATCTCTAGTCTTTCCCATTATCTTCTTTTCCTCTATTTCTTTGCATTGATCACTGAAGAAGGGTTTCTTATCTCTCCTTGCTATTCTTTGAAACTTTGTATTCAAATGGGTATATCTTTCCTTTTCTCCTTTTCTTTTCACTTCTCTTCATTTCATAGCTATTTGTAAGGCCTCCTCAGACAGCCATTTTGCTTTTTTGCATTTCTTTTTCTTTGGGATGGTCTTGATGCTTGTCTCCTATACAACGTCACGAACCTCTGTCCAGAGTTCATCAAGCACTCTATCAGATCTAGTCCCTTAAATCTATTTCTCACTTCCACTGTATAATCATAAGGATTTGATTTAGGTAATACCTGAGTGGTCTAGTGGTTTTCACCACTTTCTTCAATTTAATTATTAATTTGGCAATAAGGAGTTCATGATCTGAGCCACAGTCAGCTCCTGGTCTTGTTTTTGCTGACTGTATAGAGCTTCTCCATCTTTGGTTGGAAAGAATATAATAAATCTGATTTCTGTGTTGACCATCTGGTGATGTCCATGTGTAGAGTATTCTCTAGTCTTATCAGACTAATCCCATTTTATAATGCTTAACTTTTGAAAAAATAGTTTTCAGTTTTTGCTTTCTGAAGATTGAAATTGCATATAGTCTCCCTGACATATATAATTTCAAATGACGTTGACTGAAAAAAATGCACCACCTGAAATTTGAAAAGACACTGCTCTGAACAGATAAGGCAGGAGCCAGGATATATTGGGGTTTTTGCAGCAAAAATCAGACAGTTAGAACGTAAAAAGATTACTGTTAATTAAAGAAAAGTGGATATCTCAAGTTAATGAAATTAGCACTTGAATTTTCTATCCTATGGGAATAAAGAAGTGACTCGGCTCATTGAAATCATTCCTGTGATATGTATCATAACTATTAGGGCCAGTATCCTGTTTTTCTAAATCCTGAGTTCCCTCAGCGTGCACCGTTCGAAGTGGATACAATGACTGATGACTTGATGCTTGTAGCAGCTTTTGTTTGCTGAAATGGCAGGAGACATTCTTAGTCCACAGTATATAGATCTATGAAAAGTCTCAGCAGTCTCCACTCTTTACTTCCTTTTCAGAGGCATCTTTTTTTTTCTTTGTTTTCCATTATGCTTTGTTACAGTGTATTAAATATAGTTCCCTGTGCTATCAATAGGACCTTGCTGTTTATCCATTCTATATATAATAGTTTGCATCTTGTAGTCCCAGACTCCCAATCCAATTCTCTCCCTTTCCCCATCCCGCTTGGCAACTACAAGTCTATTCTCTATGTTTGTGAATTTATTTCTGTTTTGTATATGAGTTCATTTGTAACATTTTTTTCAATTCCACATGTAAGTGATATCACTTGTCTTTCTGTGATTTACTTCAATTAGTGTAATAATCTTTATGTCCATCCATCTTGCTGCAAATGGCATCATTTCATTCTTTTTTTATGGCCATGTAAAGAGATGAGAAGAATTGATGCTTTTGAGCTGTGGTGTTGGAGAAGACTCTTGAGAGTCCCTTGGACTGCAAGGAGATCCAACCAGTCCATTCTAAAGGAGATCAATCCTGTGTGTTCATTGGAAGGACTGATGCTAAAGCTGAAACTGCAATACTTTGGCCACCTCATGCGAAGAGTTGACTCACTGGAAAAGACTCTGATGCTGGGAAAGGTTGGGGGCGGGTGGAGAAGGGGACGACAGAGAATGAGATGGTTGGATGGCATCACCGACTCTGTGGACATGAGTTTGAGTGAACTCTGGGAGTTGGTGATGGACAGGGAGGCCTGGCGTGCTGTGATTCATGGGGTCGCAGAGAGTTGGACACGACTGAGCGACTGAACTGACTGAAAGAGATGAGAATACCAGACCACCTGACCTACTTCTTGAGAAATCTACATGCAGTTCAGGAAGCAACAGTTAGAACTGAACATGGAACAACAGACTGGTTCCAAATAGGAAAATGAGTACGTCAAGGCTGTATATTGTCACCCTACTTATTTAACTTATATGCACAGTACATCATGAGAAATGCTGGGCTGGAGGAAGCACAAGCTGGAATCCAGATTGTCGGGAGAGATATCAATAACCTCAGATATGCAGATGACACCACCCTTACGGCAGAAAGTGAAGAAGAATTAAAGAGCCCCTTGATGAAAGTGAAAAAGGAGAGTGAAAAAGTTGGCTTAAAGCTGAACATTCAGAAAACTAAGACCATGGCATCTGGTCCCATCACTTCATGGCAAATAGATGGGGAAACAGTGGAAACAGTGGCTGACTTTATTTTTCTGGGCTCCAAAATCACTGCAGATGGTGATTGCAGCCATGAAATTAAGCGATGCTTACTCCTTGGATGGAAAGTTATGACCAACCTAGACAGCATATTAAAAAGCAGAGACATTACTTTGTCAGCAAAGGTTCATCTAGTCAAGGCTATGGTTTTTCCAGTGGTCCTATACGGATGTGAGAGTTGTACTATGAAGAAAGCTGAGCACAGAAGAATTGATGGTGAGTTGGACTATAAAGAAAGCTGAGCGCTGAATTGATTCTTTTGAAGTGTGCTGTTGGAGAAGACTCTTGAGAATCCCCTGCACTGCTACAAGATCCAACCAATCCATCCTAAAGGAGATCAGTCCTGGGTGTTCATTGGAAGGACTGATGTTGTAGCTGAAACTGCGATACTTTGGCCACCTGATGCGAACAGCTGTCTCATTTGAAGCGACCCTGATGCTGGGAAAGATTGAGAGCAGCAGGAGAAGGGGACGACAGAGAATGAGATAGTTGAATGGCATGACTGACTCAATGAACATGGGTTTGGTTGGACTCTGGGAGTTGGTAATGGATAGAGATGTCTGGGGTGCTGCAGTTCATGCAGTCCCAAAATGTCGGACACGACTGAGCGATTGAACTGAACTGAATACCTCGTTTTATACACATAGTGCATCTTCTTTAGTCATTCATCTGTTGATGAACATTTAGGGTGCTTCCATGTCTTGTCTGTTGTAAATAGTGCTTCTATGAACATAAGGATGCACATATCTTTTTGAGTTATAGTTTTGTTCAGATATAAGCCCACGAGTGGGATTGGTGGACAACTCTCTTTTTAGTTTTTTGAGAACCCTCTATACTGTTCTGCATAGGGGCTGCACCAGTTTATATTCCCCCAACAGTGTGGAAGTCTTCCCTTTTTTCTTCAGCCTCTCCAGCATTTGTTATTTGCATAATTTTTAATGATGGCCATTCTGACCAGTGTGAGTTGGTACCAAATTGTAGTTCTGATTTATATTTCTCAGAGCCATCTATTTTTTTAATTAATTTTAATTGGAGGCTAATTACTTTACATTATTGTATTGGTTTTGCCATACATTGACATGAATCTGCCCCGGGTGTACATGTGTTCCCCATCCTGAACCCCCCTCCTTCCTCCCTCCCCATCCCATCCCTCTGGTTCATTCCAGTACACCAGCCCTGAGCATCCTGTATCATGCATTGAAAGAAAAACACCAATACAGTATATTGATGCATATATATGGAATTTCAAAAGATGATAACGATAACCCTGTATACGAGACAGCAGAAGAGACACAGATGTATAGAACAGTCTTTTGGACTCTGTGGGAGAGGGCGAGGGTGGGATGATTTGGGAGAATGGCATTGAAACATGTATATTATCATATGTGAAAGGAATCCTCAGTCCAGGCTCAATGCAAGAGCCATCTATTTTTAACCAGTTTCATTTGTACTCTCTTGGTGGTTATTTTTCTATTTAAAATATATTTGTATTGCTGTTTCTTGATTTATCAAATTTAGAAATTATTTCTTCATGCTCTAAATACAAGAAAGCATTGTTGACAGCTGTCTCTTCCTCCCTTTATATTTTTTGAATAATTATAAAACCCTTTTACTTCCTCTGTTGCTTAACTCTGTTACTTTATATAACATAATTAAACAACTATTTCCTACTCATCAAGTTCTCTTTTTGTGTATGTATCAATATTCCTTTGCATACCTTTTTTCTTCCGGTTTACTTGAGGTATAATTGAGAGACAGCACTACATAAATTTAAGGTTTGTACCATAATGATTTGACTTACATCATGAAATCTTTATTATGATATGTTTAGGGAATATCAATCACTTCACATAGATGCTAAATTAAAGAATTCTTTTTCCTTGTTATGAGAACTCTTAGAATTTACTCTCTTATCAGCTTTCATATAAAACATGCAATATGATAATTATATTTATTATGTTTTACAGTACATCCCTTGTACTTATTTATCTTATATACAGACATTTGTACCTTTTGACTGAATACATCTAATTCTCCCCACCTTTCACCCCTAGCCTCTTGTAGCCACAAAACTCTCTTTTTCTGTGAGTTTGTTTATCGGTTAGTTTGTTTTGAAAGTATAACTGACCTATACCATTATCTTAGTTTGTGGTACATAGTGATTCGATTTTTCTGTATGTTCAAAATAATGCCATGTTAAGTCCAGTTGTCACCTGTCACCATACAAAGAATATATTATTTCTGACTGTATTCTCCATATCGTATATGTCATGCCCATTACTCATTTTGTATGTGGAAGTTTGTACCTCTTAATCTCCCTCACCTATTTTTTTCCTCCTCCAACTTCCCACCCCTCTAGCAACCATCTGCTTGTTCTCCAGATCTAGAACTCATTTTCGTTTTGTTACATTTGTTCAGTTGTTTCAATTTTTAGATTACACATATAAGTAAAATTGTACAGAATTTGTCTTTCTTGGTCTGAGTTATTTCACTTATCATGATACTCTCTAGGTCCATCCATATTGACATAAATAGCAAGTATTCATTTATTTATGGCTGAATAATATTTCATTGTGTGTATATGCTACATCTTCATCTGTTCACCTATTGATGGGTACTTAGGTTGCTTCTATATCTAGGCTATTTTAGATAATACTGCAAGGAAATTAGTGTTTTCATATTCTTCAGATAGATACCCAGGATTGGAGTTGCTGGATCAAATTGGAAGCTCTATATTTAAATTTTTGAAGACTGTTCATACTGTTCTTCATAGATGTTGAACCAATTTACATTCCTACGAACAGTGCATGAGGGTTTCCTTTTCTCCACATTCTCTCCAAAATTTGTTATTTGTTGCCTCAGTTCAGTTCAGTTCAGTCACTCAGTCGTGTGCGACTCTTTGTGACCCCATGAATCACAGCACGCCAGCCCTCCCTGTCCATCACCAACTCCCAGAGTTCACCCAAACTCATGTCCATCGAGTCGGTGATGCCATCCAGCCATCTCATTCTCTGTTGTCCTCGTCTCTTCCCGCCCCCAATCCTTCCCAGAATCAGAGTCTTTCCCAGCAAGTCAACTCGTTGCATGAGGTGGCCAGAGTATTGGAGTTTCAGCTTTAGCATCAGTCCTTCCAATGAACACCCAGGATTGATCTCCTTTAGAATGGACTGGTTGGATCTCTTTGCAGTCCAAGGAACTCTCAAGAGTCTTCTCCAGCACCACAGTTCAAAAACATCAATTCTTCGGTTGTATGCAGGTCAGGAAGCAACAGTCAGAACTATACATGGAACAACAGACTGGTTCCAAATAGGAAAAGGAGTACATCAAGGTTGTATATTGTCACCCTGTTTATTTAACTTATCTGCAGAGTACATCATGAGGAACGCTGGACTGGAAGAAGCACAAGCTGGAATCAAGATTTCTGGGAGAAATATCAATAACCTCAAATATGCAGAAGACACCACCCTTATGGCAGAAAGTGAAGAGGAACTAAAAAGCCTCTTGATGAAAGTGAAAGAGGAGAGTGAAAAGGTTAGCTTGAAGCTTAACATTCAGAAAACAAAGATCATGGCATCTGGTCCCATCACTTCATGGGAAATAGATGGAAAAACAGTGGAAATAGTGTCAGACTTTATTTTTTTGGGCTCCAAAATCACTGCGGATGCTGATTGCAGCCATGAAATTAAAAGACGCTTAATGCTTGGAAGGAAAGTTATGACCAGCCTAGATAGTATATTAAAAAGCAGAGACATTTCGTTGCCAACCAAGTTCCGTCTAGTCAAGGCTATGGTTTTTCCAGTGGTCATATATGGATGTGAGAGTTGGACTGTGAAGAGAGCTGAGCGCCGAAGAATTGATTTGTTGCCTAGAACTCATCAATAAATTTGGTAAGATGTAGGATATAAAATTAATATACAAAAATCTGTAGCAATTCTATTCATCAACAATGAACTATCAGAAAGAAAAATAAAACAATCCTATTTAGAATCAAACAGAAAAAATGATATACCTAGGAATAAATCTAAGTGAGGAATTAAAAGACTTAAAACTGGGAAGGAATTAAGATACCAATGGAAGAACCTGAAGATGAAACAGAGGGAAAGATATACTGTGTTCTTGTATGGAAATAGTTAATATTGTTAAAATGTCCATATTACCCAGGCCAAGCTACAGTTTCAGTGCAAACCCTATCAAAATGTCAATTGTGTTTTTCATAGAACTAAAGCAAATAATTATAAAATTTGTTTGCAACCACATAAGACTTCATATAGTGAAATTAATGCTGAGAAAGATGAATGTTGGAGGCATCAGACTTCATGTTTTCACACTATAATACAAAGCTGTAGAAATCCAAACAGAATGGTAAAAGCACTAAAACTGTCCCATAGACCAATGGAACAGAATACACAGGCCATTAATGAGCTCTCACATATGGTCAAGTAATTTATAACAAAGGAGGCAGGAAGATAAAATGGGGAATTAGAGAGCCTTTTCAATAAATGTTGTTGGACAAGCTGGGCAGCTCGATGCAAAATAATGAATCTGAAGTACTCTCTCACACCATGCAGAAAAATAAATTCAAAATGGATTAAAGATGTAAATGTCAGACTTGTGACTATAAAACTTTTAGAAGAAAACATAGATAGTAAGCTCTTTTCAAATCAGTTTTCAGTTCAGTTCAGTCTCTCAGTTGTGTCTGACTCTTTGTGACCCCATGGACTGCAGCACACCAGGCTTCCCTGTCCATCACCAACTCCCGGAGCTTACTCAAAGTCATGTCCATTGAGTCAGTGATGCCATCTAACCATCTGTTTTCCTCTGTTGTCCCCTTCTCCTCCTGCCTCCAGTCTTTCCCAGCATCAGGGACTTTTTCAATGAGTCAGCTCTTCGTATCAGGTGGCCAAAGTATTGGAGTTTCAGCATCAGTCCTTCCAATGAATGAATATTCAGGCCTGATTTCCTTTAGGATGTACTGATTGTATCTCCTTGCAGTCCCAGGGACTCTCAAGAGCCTTCTCCTACACAATTCAAAAGCATCAATTCTTTGGCACTCAGCTTTCTTTATGGTCCAATTCTCATATCCATACATGACTACTGGAAAAATCATAGTTTTGACTAGATGGACTTTGTTGGCAAAGAAATGTCTCTGCTTTTTAATATGCTGTCTAGTTTGGTAATAGCTTTTATTCCAAGGAGGAAGCGTCTTTTGATTTCATGGCTACAATCACCATCTGCAATGATTTTGGAGAAAATAAACTGTTGCAGTGTTTCCACTGTTTCCCCATCTATTTGCCATGAAGCGACGGGACTGGATGCCATGATGTTAGTTTTTTGAATGTTGTGTTTTAAGCCAACTTTTTCACTCTCCTCTTTTACTTTCGTCAAGAGGCTCTTTAGTTCTTTCCTTTCTGCCATAAGGGTGATGACATCTGCATATCTGAGATTATTGATATTTCTCCTGGCAATCTTGATTCCAGGCTTTGCTTCATCCAGCTCAGCATTTTGCATAATGTACTCATGATGACATCAGTCTTAGTAATATTTTTTGGATACATCTCCTTAGGCAAGGAAAGCAAAAATAAACAAGTGGGACTACATCAAACTAAAGAATCAATAAGTATCAGGAAAATGCAAATAAAACCACAATGAGATACCACCTCACACCTGTCAGAATGTCTATCTTCAGAAAACTACAAATAACAAGTGTTGCCAAGGATGTTCCTTTATTGTTTGACTTGCAGCAAGATATCAGCACCTATGTCTTCTTTTAATACCTTTTAACCCTCAACTTCCCTGTTCACTTTGGGTTGATAACATTATTATTCTAGTCTGAACTTTAGTCTAAACTAGTCTGTGGTTACTATTAGGATTATTTTATAGTGGTCAACAGAGAAAGCAATGGCAACCCACTCCAGTATTCTTGCCTGAAGAATCCCAGGGACGGAGGAGCCTGGTGGGCTTCTGTCTATGCGGTCGCACAGAGTCAGACATGACTGAAGAGACTTAGCAGCATAGTGGTCAAAGCCAGTGACAAATCCAAGATTTGTCAAGTTTCTTACCTTTGAGTCCATGAATTTTGACGTTTCTTGTATCATGTTAATGTTAGTATTAATTTATCGTGGCTAAAATAGATTAAGGATGATCCCTTTCTTTATTTTTTTCTCCTAAGTTCTTGTTTACTAGGCTTACATTCTTTCTCCACCTTCACTAGAGTCCTATTTTGTTAACTCTTTCTATTCCTGTCACCTCTCAAAAGTCCTAACACATGCAGTTTGTGCATCTTCCTCCATGTTTATATTTACAGCTGTTAGTTGATTGGCAGAATCCTTCCCACCGCTATTCCCCTTCTCACTAACATACAATTCCCCCCTCCACCCCTCCACCTCTTGGTCAAGGGAGGACAAACAAAGCTCAGTCCAGCTCTGTTCATAATGAGTCTTTCTTCTGCACTGTAGATGCTGGGCTATCCATTAATGTTGACAGAATAAAGACTCAGTTATCCTCCATAGACACATGACAGGGAGAGTATTTGTATCCTTTGACTCATGTTTTGGGTCACATTAGTGTTGCCTGCAGTATGATGTTTTCAGTTTTCCTTCAAGGATGCCTTTGCCAGAGACGAGCAACCACTGAATGGAGTCTCTGAGTAGACTCTGGTAGGACTAGAGCCAAACTGGCTAAGACATGTGAGTCGGCATTTAATGCACTTTTTGGGAAGTTGTAGCTAGTGTTATAGTTATGATACAGTATGTTCTCATTGAAGAGATTTCTTCTCAGTGAACAGAGATCAAAGAAAGAACTTTAGGCAAAGGGCTTATTCTGCAGGAAGATGGGGTTGAAAAAAAATGCAGAAGATAGAACAAGGCACAAACATGCTATTCTGGGTAGATGAAAACAAGCGTGTTAGTCTGCCCTGTATTCCAAAGGCCAGTGTCCTAGGAGAGAGAAGAAGAAACAGCAGCAAATCACCATCATGTGCTACAAACGACTTATATTTTAGTTGGCCTCTGCTCCAGTTAGGGTCTCAGTGGCCACAAGATCATGTTAGCAAGAAGAATCAAGTAGTTAAGGTACCCAAAAGCTAAGCTTTGTGATAGTAATCCATAAATGATTTTTGAGCTAATACTGAATATTTTACAAGGCTTATTGTTATCACCTACTTGGTACTTGCTATATGTTTTCTTGGTGGTGGTTTAGTTTCTAAGTTGTGTCTGACTCTTGCAACTCCATGGAATGTAGTCCACCAGGCTCCTCTATCCATGGAATTTCCCAGGCAATAATACTGGAATGGGTTGCCGTTTCCTTTTCTAGGGGATCTTCCTGATCCAGGGATTAAACCTGTGTCTGCTGCATTGCATGCAGATTCTTTATCACTGAGTCACAATGGAAGCCCTCATATGTTAAGCATTATTGTCCACATCCTATAGATGAGAATGTAAAGACATAATAGTCAAATAGCTTGTCCAAGGACACACAGTTATTAACAAGCAAGCTTCAACCAAATTTGTGTTGCTACAGAAACTATATTCTTTCCACTATACTGCACTCTGAACCTAATTTTGCGGGGCTGTGATGGATCAATGTTAAAAAAAAAAATCAATAATGCCTTTGAATGACTGAATTGGTTCAGTTCAGCTCAGTCTCTCAGTCGTGTCTGACTCTGTAATCCCATGAATCACAGCATGCCAGGCCTCCCTATCCATCACCTACTGCTGGAGTCTACCCAAACCCATGTTCACTGAGTCAGTGATGCCATCCAACCACCCCATCCTCTGTCGTCCCCTTCTCCTACTGCCCTCAATCTTTCCCAGCATCAGGGTTTTTAATCCAATGAGTCAGCTCTTCGCATCATGTGGCCAAAGTATTGGAGCGTCAGCCTCAACATCAGTCCTTCAAATGAACACCCAGGACTGATCTCTTTAGGATGGACTTGTTGGATCTCCTTGCAGTCCAAGGTACTCTCAAGAGTCTTCTCCAACACCACAGTTCAAAAGCATCAATTCTTCTGCTCTCAGCTTTGTTTATAGTCCAAATCTCACATCCATACATGACTACTGGTAAAACCATAGCCTTGACGAGATGGACCTTTGTTGACAAAGTAATGTTTCTGCTTTTTAATATGCTGTTTAGTTTGGTGATAACTTTCCTTCCAAGGAGTAACTGAATAGGTGGTAAAATTCATATTGCTTTAGCCATGAGAATGAATGAACTAGAAATATTGTATATCACAATGATTGAATCCAACAAATACAGGGTTAACAGAGGAGGAAAGTCAGTCACAAAATATTACTTGCTACATGAGCCCATTTCTTTAAAGTTCAAAAACAGAAAACTAAGTGATGGTATTAGAAGTCAGGATAAGTGTTACCTCAGAGTGTGGTATTAGTGACAAAAAATAGCACAAGGGGGCCTTTACCAGTGTTGGTAATTTTTTTTAATCTGACTGATGATTACACAAATGTGTTCAGTTGGTAAACATTTATTGAGATTTATCCAGAGTATTTTTCAGAGTATATGTTATAATTTTTTAAAATTCAAAAAAATTTAAGACGTTAGTATCTGTGAAGTAAGTCAGAAAGAAAAATACCAATACAGTATACTAACACATATATATGGAATTTAGAAAGATAATAATGATAACCCTGTATACAAGACAGGAAAAGAGACACAGATGTATAGAATAGTCTTTTGGACTCTGTGGGAGAGGGCAAGGGTGGGATGATTTGGGAGAATGGCACTGAAACATGTATATTATCATATGTGAAATGAATCGCTAGTCCAGGTTCCTTATATCATGTTTTCCACTGACAGTCTGGTGTGTATGTACATATAAGGAGGCAGTCGTTGAGAGAAGTTCTGGGTTTATTCTCCTAATTATCTTTACATGTGTGAATTTCGCGAAGCAATACATAGTATTATTATTTTTTTTAATTTTTTATTGGAGGCTAATTATTTTACAATATTATATTGGTTGGTTTTGCCATACATTGACATGAATCCGCCCCGGGTGTACATGAGTTCCCCTTCCTGAACCCCTCTCCCACCTCCCTCCTCCCTTTATTCTCCCTCTGGGTCATCCCCGCACACCATCCCTGAGCATCCTGTAACATGCATCGACCCTAAACTGGTGATTCATTTCACATATGACAACATACATGTTTCAATGCCATTGTCCCAATCATCCCACCCTCACCCTCTCCCACAGAGTCCAAAAGACTGTTCTATACATCTGTGTCTCTTTTGCTGTTTCGTATACAGGGTTATCATTTGCACCTTTCTAAATTCCATATATATGCATTAGTATACTGTATTTCTTTCTGTGTTTTTCTTTCTGGCTTACTTCACTCTGTATAATAGGCTCCAGTTTCATCCACCTCATTAGAACAGGTTCAAGTGCATTCTTTTTAATGGCTGAGTAATACTCCATTGTGTATATGTACCACAGTTTTCTCATCCATTCATCTGCAGATGGACATCTAGGTTGCTTCCATGTCCTGGCTATTATAAACAATGCTGCAATGAACATTGGAGTACATGTGTCTCTTTCAATTCTGGTTTCCTCGGTGTGTTTGCCCAGGAGTGCAATTACTGGATCATATGGCAGTTCTATTTCCAGTTTTTTGAGGAATCTCCACACTGTTCTCCATAGCGGCTGTACTAGTTTGCATTCCCACCAACAGTGTAAGAGGGTTTCCTTCTCTCCACACCCTCTCCAGCATTTATTGCATGTAGACTTTTGGATAGCAGCTATTCTGACTGGTGTGAAATGGTATCTCATTGTGGTTTTAATTTGCATTTCTCTGATTATGAGGGATGTTGAGCATTTTTTCATGTGTTTGTTAGCCATCTTTCTGTCTTCTTTGGAGAAATGTCTGTTTAGTTCTTTGGCCCATTTTTTTGATTGGGTCATTTATTTTTCTGGAATTGAGCTGCAGGAGCTGCTTGTATATTTTGGAGATTAATCCTTTATCAGTTGCTTCATTTGCTATTATTTTCTCCCATTCTGAAGGCTGTCTTTTCACCTTGCTTATAGTTTCCTTTGCTGTGTAGAAGCTTTTGATTTTAATGAGGTCCCATTTGTTTATTTTTGCTTTTATTTCCAATATTCTGGGAGATGGGTCTTGGAGGATCCTGCTACTCCTGCTTTCTTTTGGTCTCTGTTTGCATGGAATATCTTTTTCCAGCCCTTCAGTTTCAGTCTGTATGTGTCCCTTCTTTTAAGGTGGGTCTCTTGTAGACAACATATATGGGGTTCTTATTTTTTTATCCATTCAGCCAGCCTTTGTCTTTTGGTTGGGGCATTCAACCCATTTACATTTAAGGTAATTATTGATAAGTACGATCCTGTAGCCATTTTCTTTATTGCTTTGGGTTCGAGTTTATACACCCTTTCTGTGTTTCCTGTCTAGAGAAGGTCCTTTAGCATTTGTTGGAGAGCTGGTTTGGTGATGCTGAATTCCCTCAGCTTTTGCTTTTCTGAAAGCTTTTGATTTCTCCTTCATATTTGAATGAGATCCTTGCTGAGTACAGTAATCTGGGCTGTAGGTTATTTTCTTTCATCACTTTAAGTATGTCTTGCCATTCCCTCCTGGCCTGAAGAGTTTCTGTTGAAAGATCAGCTGTTATCCTTATGGGAATCCCCTTGTGTGTTATTTGCTGCTTTTCCCTTGCTGCTTTTAATATTTGTTCTTTGTGTTTGATCTTTGTTAATTTGATTAATATGTGTCTTGGAGTATTTCGCCTCGGGTTTATCCTTTTGGGGACTCTCTGGGTTTCTTGGACTTGGGTGATTATTTCTTTCCCCATTTTAGGGAAGTTTTCAACTATTATCTCCTCAAGTATTCTCTCATGGACTTTCTTTTTGTCTTCTTCTTCTGGGACTCCTATGATTCGAATGTTGGAGTGTTTAACATTGTCCCAGAGGTCTCTAACATTGTCCTCATTTCTTTTAATTCTTTTTTCTTTTTTCCTCTCTGTTTCATTTATTTCTACAATTCTATCTTGTAGCTCGCTTATCCTGTCTTCTGCCTCTGTTATTCTACTGTGTGTTCCCTCCAGAGTGTTTCTGATCTCATCTATTGCATTATTCATTGTATATTGACTCTTTTTTATTTCCTCTAAGTCCTTATTAAACCTTTCTTGCATCTTCTCAATCCTTTTCTCCAGGTTATTTATCTGTAACTCCATTTTGCTTTCAAGATTTTGAATCATTTTCACCATAAAAATTCGAAATTCTTTATCAGGTAGATTCCCTGTATCTTCCTCTTTTGTTTGTGTTGGTGGGCATTTATCTTGTTCCTTTACTTGCTGGGTATTTCTCTGCCTCTTCATCTTGCTTATATTGCTTTGCTTGGGGTGGCCTTTCCCTCTTCTGGCCGTTTGTGGAGTTCTCTTTATTATGTAGTTTCCTCGCTGTCTGTGGGGTTGGATGGGTGACTTGTCAAGGTTCCCTGGTTAGGGAAGCTTGTGTCGGTGTTCTGGTGGGTGGAGCTGGATTTCTTCTCTCTGGAGTGCAATGTAGTGTCCAGTAATGAGTTATGAGATGTCAGTGGGTTTGGAGTGACTTTGGGCAGCCTGTATATTTAAGCTCAGGGCTATTTTCCTGTGTTGCTGGAGAATTTGCGTGGTATGTCTTGCTCTGGAACTTGTTGACCCTTGGGTGGTGCTTGGTTTTAGTGTAGGTATGGAGACGTTCCCCTGGAGAAGGAAATGGTAACCCACTCCAGTATTCTTGCCTGGAGAATCCCATGGACTGAGAAGCCTGGTAGGCTACAGTCCACGGGGTCGCAAAGAGTCGGACACGACTGAGCGACTGAACAGAACAGAACAGAACAGAACAGAACATGGAGACGTTTGATGAGCTCCTATCGTTTCATGTTCTCTGGAGTCAGGAGTTCTCTGGTGTTCTCAGGATTTGGGCTTAAGCCTCTTGCCTCTGGTTTTCGGTCTTATTCTTGGTGTAGCCTCTAGACTCCTCTGTCATTTCCAAGGTGGTTCTCTCTGTTTTAGCTTCTGTTTCCTGGTCTCTTCAGTGTCTAATTTCCACCCTGACACTAGGGTGCGGGTGGACACTCTTTAAAGGCTCAGTTGCTCAGTCCTGTTCTGGGAAGGGAGGAACACTGCAGACAAATATCTCTGGAGTCTGTGGGGAGTGCTCACTGCGTCTCGGCCACACTGGGTTTGCCCCTGCTCACAGTGCATGTGCTGTCCCAGTCTACACTGCACAGTCTCTAGGTTGCTCTGCCGGGAACTGTCCGGGGCCGGCGCTGGGTTGTATGCACTTCCCAGGTCTGAGCGGCTCAAGTTCAGGTTCTCGGGTACTCCACAAAGGCGCAGACTTGGTTGGGCCTGCGTTTTGTGCCTTCCCCAGTCCGAGCAGCTCAGGTGACCAGGTGTTTGGCAAGCACGGTCGCTGTGACTTATCACCTCCCCAGTCCCTGCCACTCGGTTTTCTGGGTGTACAACGGGCGCACCTTCCCAGGCGGATATCAACAGGCCCAAGCCCAAGAAGTCTTGATTAGCAACGAAGCCTGCCTGCAGTTTGGTATCGGATGCCTTTCTGGGGCTGTGGTTGCCCCCTCCGGCTCTTGCTGCCCTCCCTGCTTGTCTCGGCGGGGGGGTGGGGGATGGGCCGACCGCAGCTGGCTCGCCCTCCTCAGCCCTTTGTTCTGTGAGTGGGGCTGGCGGAGTCTTAGGTTAGAGCTTTCCACCTTTTCATGGGGAAGCTATCCCAGTCTGCTTTGCTATCCTCAGTTCTCTCAGATTGTTCTCACGGCATTCAAGCCCAGTCCTCTCTCTAAGCAGTTCAGCCGGCTCCTCCCTGCCCAGCCCCCACTTGCTAATGGCGTATGCAGGCTTTTGTGTTGCTTCTCCCCTGGGAGTTACTGTTTGGCGGGTAATCTGTGGGTTTTAAAAAAATCTTAGAAAAAAAAAAAAGAGGGTTATGTGGCCCTCTGAGGTTCCAAGGCTTGCCACAGATTCGCCAGTGAGAGTGTTTCCTGGTGTTTGGAAACTTCTCTCTTTTTAAAGCCTCCCTTCCCGTTACGGAGCTCCGTCCTTACTTCTTTTGTTTCTTTTTCTATCTTTTATGTTTTTTCCTACCTCCTTTCCAAGACAATGGGCTGCTTTTCTGGGTGCCTGCTATCCTCTGCCAGCATTCAGAAGTTGTTTTGTGGACTTTACTCTGCGTTCAAATGTTCTTTTTGATGAATTTGTCGGGGAGAGAGTGGTCTCGCCGTCCTATTCCTCCGCTATTTTGTCCCTTCCTATCCATAGTATTATTTTATATAGTGTAGTGATTCAACTGTATACTACAAGTAAAACTAATTGGGTTTGCATCCTGGCTCTTCAAGTTACTAGCTCTTGAGGTTAGGAAAGTCAGTTATCTTCTCTGGGCCTTAGTTTTTTTAACTATATGGGGTAAGTAATAATACCTACCTTATAGAATTTCCCTCAGAACAGAGATCGAAAGCCAGTGAACCCATGTATCTTGGTTGTCTGGGCAGTTGCTGAATTGTGCCATCTCCCTTTTACTAATTTTTCCTGAATTTAAGGGTGATACTTTGAAATGGATTGAAAACTTAAATGTAAGGCCAGAAATTAAAAAACTCTTAGATGAAAACATAGACTACACTCTTTGACATAAATCACAGTAAGATTCTCTTTGACCCACCTCCTAGAGTAACGGAAATAAAAACAAACATAAACAATTGGGACCTAATTAAAAGCTTTTGCATATCAAAGGAAGCAATAAATAGCATTAACAATATTAAAAGACAACCCTCAGAATGAGAGAAAATAGTTGCAAACTAAGCAACTGACAAAGGACTAATCTCCAAAATATGTAAGCAGCTCATACAGTTCTATATCAGAAAAATAAACAGCCCAAATAAAAAATGAGCAGAAGACCTTAACATACATTTCTCCAAAGAAGACATACAGATGGCCAATAACACATGAAAAGATCCTCAACATTGTTCATTACTAGAGACATGTAAATCAGAATTACAATGAGGTATCACCTCACACCAATCAGAATGGACATCATCAAAAAACTACAAACAATTAATGTTGTAATGGATGTGGAGAAAATGGAACCCTCCTTCATGTTGATTGGAATGAGGATTGGTACAGCCACTATGGAGAACAGTATGGAGATTACTGAGGAAACTAGGAATAATATTACCATATGACCCAGCAGTCCCACTACTTGACATATACCCTGAGAAAACCACAATTCAAAAACACACATGTACCCTGATATTCATTGCAGCATTATATACAACAGCCAGGACCTGGAAGCAACCTATATGTCAAGCAATAGATAATTGGATAAATAAGTTGTGGTACATATTAACAGTGGAATATTACTCAGTCATTCAAAAAGAATGAATTTGAGTCAGTTGTAATGTGGTGGATAAACCTAGAGCCTTTTATGGAGTGAAGTAACTCAGAAAGAGAAAAAAAAATATCGTATATTAGCACATATATATGGAATCTACGAAAATTAGTACTGATAAACGTATTTACAGAGGAGAAATGGAGACACAGACATAGATAATGGACTTGTGGGCATAGTGCAGGAAGGGGAGTCTAGGAGAAATAAGGAAGTAGCATTGACATATATATACTCTCATGTGTAAAACAAATAAGTAGCAGGAAGCTGCTATATAACACAAGTAGCCAAATTTGGCATTCTGTGATGAATGAGAAAGATGGAATGGGGTTGGGGGATGGAGGCTCAATAGGGAAGCTAATATATGTGTTGTGCTGTGCTTAGTCACTCAGTTGTGTCTGACTGGGACACCATGGACTGTAACCCGCCAGGTTCCTTTGTCCATGGTTATTCTTGAGGCAAGAATAGTGGAGTGGGTTGCCATTCCCTACTCCAGGGGATCTTCCCAATCCAGGGATTGAATCCAGGTCTCCCACATTACTGGTGCATTCTTTACAGTCTGAGCCACCAGGGAAGCCCAAGAATACTGGCGTGGGTAGCCTATCCCTTCTCCAGGGGATCTTCTCAACCTAGGAATCAAACCAGGGTCTCCTGCTGCATTGCAGGCAGATTCTTTACCAGCTGAGCTACCAGGGAAGCCCCATACACACACACATACACACAATTATGACTAATTCAGTTTGATGTATGGCAAAAACTACCACAACTTTATAAAGCAATTATCCTGCAATTTAAAAAAAAACATGATACTGAATCTGAATTTTATATGTAGAGTTGAAGGTGAATCTTACATTATAGTTTTGAGTTGTTTAATTTGTTATGTTTATTATTTCTTCTCTGAACCTCCAGAAAGAAATTGTTAAATCTTTGCTTCTGCCCTTGTATAGAAGGGCCTGAGTATGTTGCTAAATGCCAGAGTCCCGTGTTCTGTGAACAAAATCATCATCCTTCTTTACAAGGATTAATACACATATTGCTCCCAGCCCTGTGTGTGCTGCATGCTGGGATGCTCAGGGATTGGTGCAAGTAGGTGGAGGAGGTTATATAACTTACCATCCCTTTCCAAGTAGGTGGAGGAGACGGTAAACAGCTGCCAGTTACACAGATTTTCTTGCCAGCCCAAGTGATCTCAGATTTATTTGGCCCGAGGAGCTTCCTCAGCATTTAGAGGGGAGATTTGCTGAATGAGAAACAGTGTCTTAAACCTTTGGCAATTTATGTTAACTTCCTCCAGCTAGGAAAGAAAATTATTTTGCATACCTTCAACTGTGCTGAATACAGTTATTGGTTATTATGACTTTCCAGTGAATCTTGGGATTTTGTATATATAGAATCATGTCACCTATGAATTGGCTTCTCTGGTGGCTCAGTCAGTAAAAAATATGCCTGCAATACAGGACACCCGGGTTCAATCCCTGGGTTGAAAACATTCCCTGTTGTAGGAAATGCCAACCCACTCCAGTATTCTTCCCTGGGAAATCTCATGGATAGAGGATCCTGATGGGCTCTAGTCATGGAGGTCACAAGAGTCAGACATGAGTTAGTGACTAAATCACCAACCACCACCATCTACGAACAGAGATATTTTTACTTTTTCCTTTGCAATATGGATGCATTTTTGTTTCTTTTTCCTGCCTAATTGCTCTGGTTAGGACTTACAGTACAATGTTGAATAACAGTGGTAAAGCCATGCATCCTTGCCTTGTTCCTGACCTTAGGGGGAAATTTTCAGCTTTTTGCCATTTAGTACAATGCTAGTTCTGCAGTTTTTAATAATTGCCCTTTATTATGTTGAAGAATTTCCTCTCTGTTTCTAGTTTTCAGAGTGTTTATACAATAAATTATTTTGAATTTTGTTCAATGACTTTTCTGCATTAATTGCAATGATCATATATGGCTTTTTTCCCCTTCATTCTATTAGTGTGGTATACTACATTGATTTTCTTCTGTAGAACCACCCTCACATTTCTGGGGAAAAACCTGCTTGGTCATGGTGTATAATCCTTTTAATATTCTCTTAAATATAGTTTGTTAGTATATTATTGAGGATTTTTAAAATCTATATTCATAGTTGACATCTGTCTATAACTATTTTCTTGTGGTGTCTTTATCTGACTTTGGTATCAGGGTAATGTTGACCTTGGGGCTTCCCTGGTGGCTTAGTCGTTAAGAATCCACCTTCCAATAAAGGAAAAACAGGTTCCTTTGGAGAAGAAAATGGGAACCCACTCCAGCATTCTTTACTGGGAAATCCCATTGACAGAGGACCCTGGCAGGCTGCAGGCCATGGGGTCGCAGAGTTGCACAGGACTTCTTGACTAAACAGCAATGTTGATGTCAGACAATGAAGTATAATTTACCAGGGAAGGCCTTGATTTTTCTTTGTTTGGAGGTTTGTGATTACTGATTCAATCTTTGCACTTCTTATAGGTGTGTTAATATTTTCTATTGCTTCCTGAAGTGGCTTATATAATTTGGGTGTTTCTTGCAATTTGTCCATTTCGTCTAGGTTGTCTAATTTGTTGGCATTTAATTTTCACAGTATTCTTTTATGATCCTTTTTATTTCTGTAAAGTTGGTAGTAATGTCACCAATTTTACTTTTTATTTTAGTTTGTCTCTTTTCTATTTTTTTTGTCCATTTGCTTAAAGATTTGTCAATTTTTTCCAAGGAACGAACTTTTGTCTTTTTTTATTCTCTCTATTATTATTCCTGTTATTTCATTCTGTTTGCTCTAAATTTTATTCCTACATTCTGCTAGCTTTGGAGCTTACTTTGGTCTTCTTGTTCTAATTCCTCAAGGTATATATGAAGGTTATTTCACAATGAGTGTGGAGATGTGTTAAATGTACATGTTAGAATTTTAAGGTATTTAAATATACAGCCATTTTTAGATTGATGCAGTTAGAGTTTTTTCCCCTACAGTTTTATTGATATATAATTGACATAGAGACTTAAAGTTGAGGTGTAGAACATAATCATTTGACTTATATACATCATGAGATGATTACCACAATAAGTTTAGTGAACATGTATAATTTCATGTAGATAGAAAATTAAATAGAATTTTTTTTCTTTTAATGAAAATTCTTAGGCTTTTCTCTCTTATCAACTTTCATATAAAACATACATTAGTGTTAATTATATTTAACATGTCCCTTCATTGTGTTCCCAGTACTTATTTATCTCATAACTGCAGCTTCATACCTTTTGACTACCTCCATTCAATCACCGGAGGAGGCAATGGCACCTCACTCCAGGGCTTTCGACTGGAAAATCCCATGGATGGAGGAGCCTGATAGGCTGCAGTCCCTGGGGTCGCTAAGAGTCGGACACGGCTGAGCAACTTCACTTGCACTTTTCACTTTCATGCATTGGAGAAGGAAATGGCAACCCACTTCAGTGTTCTTGCCTGGAGAATCCCAGGGACGGGGGAGCCTGGTGGGCTGCCATCTATGGGGCTGCACAGAGTCGGACACGACTGAAGTGATTTAGCAGCAGCAGCAGCAACATTCAATCACCCCTCTCCTCATCCCATGCATCTGGTAGCTATGAATCAGATATCTTTTTTGTGACTTTCTTTGTTTTTGAAGTGTAATAACTTCCTAGTGAACATCATAGTGATTCAATATTTCTGTAGAGTTCGAAATGATCATCACTATAAGTCTAGTTACAATATGTCATCATACAAAGACATTACATAGTCATCGACTGTGTACTCCACATTGTTTTTTTGTACCTGTGAATCATTTATTTTGCAAGTTTGTGCCTCTTAATCTCATCAACTGTTTCTTTCCACACCTCACTCTCTGGCAACAACGGTTTGTTCTCTGAATTAATAACTCTGCTTAGGTTAATTGTTCATTTATTTTGTTATATTGATTCCACATATAAGCAAAATCCTGCAGTATTTCAGTTTGTCTTATTTTCCTTAGCATAATACTGTCTAGGTATACCCATGGTTTTGCAAATATTTTTTATAAAGCTAAGTAATAATTTACTGTATATGTATATATATGTATCTATTTATATGTATGTATGTATATATATACTTTATCCATTCATCTATTGCTAGGCACTTAGGTTGCTTCTGTATATTGGCCATGGTAAATAATGCTGCTGTGAACATCAGTTCAGTTTAGTCGCTCAGTCATGTCTGCACGTCAGGCCTCCCTGTCCATCACCAACTCCTGGAGTTTACCCAAACTCATGTCCATTGAGTCAGTGATGCCATCCAACCCATCCTCTGTTGTCCCCTTCTTCTCTTGCCTTCAATCTTTACCAGCATCAGGGTCTTTTCCAATGAGTCAGCTCTTCGCATCATGTGGCCAAAGTATTGGAGTTTCAGCTTCAACATCAGTCCTTCCAATGAATATTTAGGACTGATTTCCTTTAGGATGGACTGGTTGAATCTCCTTGCAGTCCTAGAGACTCTGAAGAGTCTTCTCCAACACCACAGTTCTAAAGCATCAATTCTTTGGTGCTCAGCTTTTTTTATAGTCCAACTCTCATATCCATACTTGACCACTGGAAAAACCATAGCCTTGACTAGACGGACCTTTGTTGGCAAATTAATGTCTCTGCTTTTTAATATGCTATCTAGGTTGGTCATAACTTTCTTACAAAGGAGTAAGTGTCTTTTAATTTCATGGCTGCAGTCACCATCTGCAGTGATTTTGGAGTCCAAAAAAAAAAAAAAAGTCTGCCACTGTTTTCCATTGTTTCCCCATCTATTTGCCATGAAGTGATAGAACCAGACGCCAGGATTTCAGTTTTCTGAATGTTGAGTTTTAAGCTTTTTCACTCTCCTCTTTCACTTACATTAAGAGGCTCTTTAATTCTTCTTCACTTTCTGCCATAAGGGTGGTGTCACCTACATATTTGAGATTACTGATATTTCTCCTGGCAATCTTGATTCCAGCTTGTGCTTCATCCAGCCTAGCATTTCTCATGATGTGCTCTGCAGAGAAGTTAAATAAGCAGGGTAACAATATATTGCCTTGACATATTCCTTTTACTATTTGGAACAAGTCTGTTGTTCCATGTCCAGTTCTAACTATTCCTTCCTGACCTGCGGTGCATGTATTTTCTAACTAGTGTTTTCATTTTCTTCTGACAAACACCCAGGAGTGGAATTGCTGATTCATATGTAAGCTCTATTTTTAAATTGTTTAGGAATCTCCATACTGCTTTCTGTAGTTGCTGCTCCAATGAGCCTTCCCACCAAGAATACATTGGTGTTCACTTTTCTTCAAACCTTCATTTACTGTTTCTTATCTTCTTGGTAATAGCCATTGTGATAGATGTGAAGTGATATTTTATTGTGGTTTTGATTTTTGATTTGCATTTTCCAGATGATTCGTGATGTTGAGCATCGTTTCAAGTGCCTGTAGGCATCTGTATGCCTACATATAGGCATCCCATCTTCTTGGGAAAAATATCTTTTCATATCCTCAACCTATTTTTCAATCAGAATTTTTTTTTGATGTTCATTGTATGACTCTTTTTATATTTTGGATATTAACCATTTATTGGATTTATTGAATGAAAAGTAGGTATCTTTTCATTCTCTTAACAGTTTCCTTTTCTTTGTAGACCCTTTTTAGTTTGATGTAGTTCCACTTGTTTATTTTTGCTTTTGTCTTCCTTATCTGAGGAAACATAAAAATAAATATTACTAAGACCAATGTCAAAGAATTTACTCCTATGTCTTCTAGAAGTTGTATTGTTGCAAGTCTGACATTTAAGTCTTTAAGCCATTTTCATTTGATTTTTGTGCATATTGATAGAGTATTCCAGTTTAATTCTACTGGTTATAGCTGTCCAGTTTTCTGATCACCATTTACTAAAGAAGATGTCTTATCCTTGTTGTATCTTCTTACCTCCTTTGTTGTAGATTAATTGCCCATATAATTGTGATAGCATTTTTGGGCTCTCTGTTCCATTCCATTGATCATATGTATCTGGATTTTTTTTTTTTGCCCTTATCCTACTCTTTCCACTGCTGTAACTTGGTAGGATAGCTTGATATCAGCAAGCATGATACCATCAGGTTTGTTCTTCTTTCTTAAGATTTGTTTGGCTTTTCGGGGTATTTTGTGTTTCCATACAAATTTGCAGATAATTTATTCTAATTCTATGAAATAATGTCATTGATATTTTAATAGGGATTGCCTTGACTCTGTAGATTGGCTTGCATAGTATGGCCATTTAAACAATATTAATTCTTCTAATCCATGGTGTATTTTTCTATTTTTTAACTCCTTAGTTAGATTTATTCCTAGGTATGTTTTTTCCTTTTTGATGTAATTTTAAAAAGACTTTCTTAATTTCTCTTTCTGATAGTTGGTTCTTAGTGTATAGAAATGCAACAGGTTTTTACTTAATTTTGCATCCTATAACTTCACCAAGTTCATTGATAAGTTCTAGTAGTTTTTTTGGTGGCATTTTTGTGACTTTCCTGTGTATAGTATCATGTCACCTGCAAACAATAACAGTTTTACTACTTCATTTATTTCCACTTTGGATTCCTTTTATTTCTTTTTCTGGTCTTATTGTGGTGGCTAGGACTTCCACTATGGAAGGACTATGTTGAATAATGATGGTGAGCATGAGCGTTCTTGTTAATATAGTATTGTCCTCCTGGTAGGTAGGGCCAGTTCCCAAGGCAGTTGGCTAAAGGACCCAAGGTACATGAGAGCTGGTATTGGCCTGATGCTGTATAGGTCTGGGGTCCAAGGAGACCTGGGGCTACAGCTGCCTATTAGTGTGTTATCTGGTTCCTGATTTAACTGGCTGTGGGGCTAAGGTGGTCCTGGGGCTATTGTTTGCCTGCTGTTGGTTGGGCTATGGCCCAGGAAATTTCAGGACTGGTACCTACCCACTGGTGGGTGGGAGTTCATTATTGGGAACTTTGTCTGTATGGCCTGGGTATCCTGGAGTTGGTATTTCTTCTCACTGTTGGTTAGGGGTAGGGCTCAGGGGTTTCTGTCAATGGTGCCTGCCCACTGGTGGGTGAGACTGGCCCAGGTGCTGGTTCCGGCATACTGGTATGCAGGGCAGTATCCTATGTCATCTGATATACAGGACTGGATCCTGGGGGTGATTGTGAGCTCAAGGGTTCTTTGGCAGCCAAATTGTTGGTGGGTTTTGGCTATTTTCCTACCCTGCTATCTGCTTGGCCTGAGCTATCCCAGTACTGTTACCTAAAGGCTGATGGGCAGGTTTGTGTTCTGGTGCTAACAAGCTAGATAGAGGATTCCCAAATGGCACTTGCCAACGTTAATGTCCTTGTGATTGAGGAAGCTCCTTAAAATCATTGCCTCTAGTTTATATGTCCTCAGGATAAAGTCCTGCCTTTCTGACAGGCACTCTAAAATTAGAAGGTGGGTCTGATCCAGACTCCTTTCAATTTGCTGCTTCTGCCCTGGTTCTCAGAGCATATGAAGTTTTGTTTGCCCTTTGAGAGTGGAATCTCTATTTCCCTAGCTCTCTGGATCTCCCAGAAGTAAACCCCTCTGACCTTCAAAGCCAAACATTCTGGGGACTTTTCCTTCCAACACAGGACCCCCAGGCTGGGGAGCCTGGCATGTAGGGTTGAGATCCCTCACTCCTTGGGGATAACCTTTGCAATTTAATTATCTTACTGTTTGTGAGTCACCAGGAGTATGGGTCTTGACTATACTGCATCTCTGTCCTTCACCCCTCCTACTTGTCTCACTGTGGTTGCTTCTTTATATCTTTAGCTGTAGGAAATCTTATCTGCTAGTTTTCTGTCTTTCTCATCAATAATTGCTCTGTGAATAGTTGTAATTTTGCTGGGCCAATGGGAGAAGGTGAGCTCACATTCTTGAGCACTTCCTTGACAGCTGTTGGTTTTGCATCTTTCTTCTTTTTTAATATTTGCATTTGCAACTTAAAATTCCCTCTGAGCATTGCCTTTGTTGCATCACTTACATTTTGGATGTTGCATTTTCATTTTCACTTATCTCTAGAAAGAAAAGAAAATAGAAAGTGTCAGTTGCTCAGTCATGTTCAAGTCTTTGCGACACCATGGTCTGTCCATGGAATTCTCTAGGCAAGAATTCGGAGTGGTTGCCATTTTCCTTATCCAGGGGATCTTACCGACCCAGGGATCAAACCGAGTTCTCCTACATTCCAAGTAGATTCTTTACTATCTGAACTGTCAGGGAAGCCCCTTACTTATATCTAAGTATTTTCTTATTCCCCTGTGATTTGTTTTTTGTCCCATTGATTGTTTGAGAGAGTGTTGTCTCATTTCCACATATCTGTTAATTTTCACGCTTCCCATCTGTTACTGATTTTGAGCTTCACTCCATTGTGGTTGGAAAAGATATTTTGAGTAATTTTAAAGTTTAAAAATTTATGTAGACTTATTTTGTTTTCTAGCATGTTGTCTATCCTGGAAAATATTCTGTGTATACTTGAGAAGAATATGTTTTCTGCCATTGGTGGTAGGGTATTTTATATATGTCTGTTATATGTAGATGGTTTATAGTTTTGTTCAAGTATTCCATTTTGTTATTGATCTTCTGTCTAGAGGATTTATGCATTACAGAAAGTAGGTATTCAAGTCTTCAACTATTGTAGAATTGTGTATTTCTTCTTTCATTTCTGCCAATGTTTGCTTTATATATTTGAGGACTCTTTTGTTCGGTACCTAATTGTTAGTTAATTTATATCTTCTTTATGAATAACACTTTTATTAACATATAATATTCTTATTTGTCTGTTATACCAGTTTTTTTACTTTAACTTTGTTTTTATCAGACATTCTACCCGATAAAGCAACCTCCGTTTGTTTTTGGTTTTTATTTGCATGGAATATCTTTTTCCACGTGTTCACTTCCAAACTATTTGTGTTTTTGAATCTGAAGTGAGTCTCTGGTAGATAGCATATAGTAGATCATGTTTTTAAATTCATTCAGCCAATCCATACACTTTGATTGGATATTTTAGTCAATTAACATTTAAAGTAATTAGTGACATGAAAGGACTTCTGTCATTTTGCTATTTTTTCCTATATCACATGTCTTTTTGTTTATTTCCTTATTACTATATTACTTTGTGTTTGTTTGAATTTTGCAGTGAAACATTTTGATTCTCTTGTCATTCAGTTCAGTTCAGTTCAGTCGCTCAGTTGTGTCTGACTCTCCGCGACCCCATGAATCACAGCTCGCCAGGCCTCCCTGTCCATCACCAACTCCCGGAGTTCACTCAAACTCATGTCCACAGAGTCGGTGATGCCATCCAGCCATCTCATTCTCTGTCGTCTCCTTCTCCTCCCGCCCCCAACCTTTCCCAGCATCAGAGTCTTTTCCAGTGAATCAACTTGTCGCATGAGGTGTCCAAAGTATTGCAGTTTCAGCTTTAGCATCAGTCCTTCCAATGAACACCCAGGATTGATCTCCTCTAGAATGGACTGGTTGGATCACCTTGCAGTCCAAGGGACTCTCAAGAGTCTTCTCCAGCACCACAGTTCAAAAGCATCAATTCTTCGGCGATCAGCTTTCTTCACAGTCCAACTCTCACATCCATACATGACCTCGGGAAAAACCACAGCCTTGACTAGACGGACCTTTATTGGCAAAGTAATGTCTCTGCTTTTTAATATACTATCAAGGTTGGTCATAACTTTCCTTCCAAGGAGTAAGTGTCTTTTAATTTCATGGCTGCAATCAGCATCTGCAGTGATTTTGGAGCCCAAAAAAATAAAGTCTGACACTGTTTCCACTGTTTTTCTATCTATTTGCCATGAAGTGATGGGACCAGATGCCATGATCTTTGTTTTCTGAATGTTGAGCTTCAAGCCAACCTTTTCACTCTCCTCTTTCACTTTCATCAAGAGGCTTTTGAGTTCCTCTTCACTTTCTGCTATAAGGGTAGTGTCATCTTCATATCTGAGGTTATTGATAATTCTCCTGGCAATCTTAATTCCAGCTTGTGCTTCTTCCAGCCCAGCGTTCCTCATGATGTACTATGCATAGAAGTTAAATAAGCAAGGTGACAATATACAGCCTTGATGCACTCCTTTTCCTATTTGGAACCAGTCTGTTGTTCCATGTCCAGTTCTGACTGTTGCTTCCTGACCTGCATACAGGTTTCTCAAGAGGCAGGTCAGGTGGTCTGGGATTCCCATCTCTTTCAGAATGTTCCACAGTTTATTGTGATCCACACAGTCAAAGGCTTTGGCATAGTCAATGAAGGAGAAATAGATATTTTTCTGGAACTCTCTTGCTTTCTCCATGATCCAGCGGATGTTGGCAATTTGATCTCTGGTGCCTCTGCCTTTTGTAAAACCTGCTCGAACATCTGGGAGTTCACGGTTCACATATTGCTGAAGCCTGGCTTGGAGAATTTTGAGCATGATTTTACTAGTGTGTGAGATGAGTGCAATTGTGCGGTATTTTGAGCATTCTTTGGCATTGCCTTTCTTTGGGATTGGAATTACCTTTTGTGTTTATGCAAGCATATTTCAGAGATACTGCAGGTTTGGTTCCAGACCACCACAATAAAGTGAATATCACAATAATATGATTTACACAATTTTTTTTGTTTTCTAGTTCATACAAAAGTTATGTTTACAGTATACTACTCTGTTATGTGTGCAGTTGTATTATGTCTAAAATTGTATTATGTCTAAAACACTGATATACACACCGTAAATTTAAAATACTTTATTGCTAAAAATGCTAATCATCATTTGGAAGCTTCAATGAGTCATGATTTTTTTGCAATAGTTGCATCAATGATCACTGAACACACATCACTATAACAAACATAAATAGTGAAAAAGTTTGAAATACTGAGAGAATTGCGAAAATGTGACATGGAAGCACTTAAGTGAACAAATGTTGGTAGAAAAATAGCACTGATAGACTTCTTCAATGCAGGGTTGCCACAAGGCTTTAATTTGTGAAAAAATGCAGTATCCGTGAAAAACAGTAAACCAAAGTGCATAAAATGAGGTATATTTGTATTTTGGATATTTTATTTGTTGTTGCCATAGTGAGTACCTTTAATATACTAAATTTATTACAACTAAATTTGAATTCTTACTCAATTAATTTCAGTAACATACAAATACTTTGCACCTTCTTCTTGTATTGTCATGTTTAAAAATTACATTTTTTACATTGTGTGCCCAATAAAATAGATTTATAGTTATTTTATGCATTTTCTTTTAAATGATATAGTAAGTGAATAAGCGGGATTACAAAACAAAAACACTAATCTGTTCTATGCATACACAGTTATTTTTACTGGCAAATTTAATGTTTTCATATGACTTAGGATTATTGTTTAGTGCTGGCCCATTAACACTTGAATGACTCCCTTTATTATTTCTTGTATGGTTGGTCTACTGATAATGAAGTTTCTCAGCTTTTGTTTGATAGGCAATGTTTTAATTTTCCATAGTTTCTTAGGGGCATTTTTGCTATATATTGAATTCTTGGTTGTCAGGGATTTTTGTTTTGTTTTTAGTACTTTAATATGTCATCCATCTGCTTTCTTGCCTCCATGGTTTCTGAGGAGAAATTGACTGTTAATCTTACTGAAGATTTTTTTACATGACAAATTGCTTCCTTTTTGCTGCATTCAATAATGTTCCTCTGGTTTTAGGTTTCAAAAAAAATGTTAAGTGTGTTACAAGTGTGTACGTCATTGAATTTATCCTATTGGAATTTGTTGAGATTCTTGGAGGCATAGACTCATGTCTTTCATCAAATTTGGAGTTTGTACCTTGAATTTCACATTAGGTGGAACAGAGAAAAGTGCTTTCATTAGTCCTTCAGGTAGTGCCCAGACAGTTTAGAATAGACATACATAATAATTTGTAAATAATGCCTGCTCTTACCCTTCCCTAACCAGGGACACCAGTACATGAGTGGGAATGTGGTCTAACATCTTCAAGATAACCATCAAGCTAACTAACTGCTGTGTGAATAATGCACAGTAGTAGGGCTAAAGTGCTATCAATTATGCCAGTTTGGAAGCTACTGCAGTCATCCAGGTGAAAGATGAGTGTGGTCTTGACTTAAGTGGCGATAGTAGAGACAGTGATAATTATTGCTCTCTATCAATGTAGATGAGAAGTGAGTCTATACTGCCTACAATAACTTGATGAGTTAGAAGTCTACCTGCTCACTTCTTCCTGCTTTCACTCAAAACTCTTACTTTGAAGCAACTATCCCTATTATTAATACTTATTACTGGAGGTTTTATATCATATAATTAAATTGCAGTGTTGAGAGGTATGGACACAAAATATTTTAAAACTTATTCCGTATTTCCTTTTAAAGAAATTTCTGTTTTTTAATGAATTATATGTACTCATTGTTTAAAGAATGAGGCATATAGTATACTAGAAAATATAAATCATGGAAAAACCTTTTGCTGGAAATTACCTAGAGATAAACAGGTTAACATTTTGATGAACCTCTGTTTAAACCTGCCTCCTCACCCCCTTTCTTTCAGTGCCCACTCCTCAGTTGCTTTTGCTTGTTTCTACTTTCCACCTGATACCTAATGTTAACATCAAATATATATATATATATATATATATATATATATATATATATATATATATACACAATACACATACAAATGCTGATATATATGCATTGTTGTTGTTGTTCAGTCTCTAAGTCGTGTCCAGCTCTTTGTAACCCCATGGACTGCAGCACGCCAGGCTTCCCTGTCCCTCACCATCTCCCAGAGTTCACCCAACTTCATGTGTGTTGAATCAGTGATGCTATCCAAGCATCTCATCCTCTGCCACCCACTTTTCCAATCTTACCTTCAATCTTTCCCATCATCTGTATCATTTCCAATGTGTTGGCTGTTCACATCAGGTGGCTAAGGTATTGGAGCTTCACCTTCAGCATCAGTCCTTCCAATGATTGTTCAAGGTTGGTTTCCTTTAGGATTAACTGTTGTGATCTCCTTGCTGTCCAAAGGACTCTCACGAGTCTTCTCCACCACCACAATTCAAAAGCATCAATTCTTCAGCGCTCAGCCTTCTTTATGATCCAAATCTCACAGCTGTACATGACTACTGTTCCCTGGTGGCTCAGAGGTTAAAGTGTCTGCCTCCAATGCGGGAGACCCAGGTTCGATCCCTGGGTTGGGAAGATCCCCTGGAGAAGGAAACGGTAACCCACTCCAGTATTCTTGCCTGGAGAATCCCATGGACGGAGAAGCCTGGTAGGCTACAGTCCACGGGGTCGCAAAGAGTCGGACACGACTGAGCGACGGAACGGACGGACGGACGGACTGTAAAGACCATAGTTTTGACTATACGGACCTTTGTAGGCAAAATGATGCCTTTACTTTTTAATATACTGTCTCGGTTTGTCATAGCCCTACTAAGAAGCAAGTGTCTTCTAATTTCATGACTGCAGTCACCATTCACAGTGATTTTGGAGCCCAGGAAGAGAAAATCTATCACTTCTTCCACTTTCCCCCTTCCTATTTGCCATGAAGGAATAGGACTGGATACCATTATCTTAGTTTTCTGAATGTTGAGTTATAAGTCAGCTTTTCCACTCTCCTCCTTCACCCTCATCAACAGGTTCTGTAGTTCCTCTTCATTTTCTTCCATTAGAGTGATGTCATCTGCATATCTGAGGTTTTTTTTTTTATTTCTCCTGGCAATCTTCATTCCAGACTGTAACTCATCTAACCTGAATTTCACATGATGTACACTGCATATAACTTAAATAAACAGGATGACAATATACAGCCTTGTCATACTCCTTTCCTAATTTTTAACCATTCAGTTGTTCCATGTATAGATCTAACTTGCTTCTTGACCCACATACAGGTTTCTTAAGAGATAGCTTAGATGGTCTGATTTTCCTATCTCTTTAAGAATTTTCCACAGTTTTTTGTGATCCACACTGTCAAAAGACTTTCACATAGTCAATGAAATAGAAGTGAATTTTTTTTCTGGAATTCTCTTGCTTTCTCTGTAATGCAACAAATGTTGGCAATTTGATCTCTCATTCCTCTTCCTTTTCTAAACCCATTTTATACATCTGGAAGTTCTCGATTCAAGTACCGCTGTAGCCTAGCTTGAAGGACTTTGAGAATAACCTTACTAGCAATTATCTGGTAGTTTGCACATTCTTTTTCATTGACCTTCTTTGGATTTGCGTAAAAAGTGACCGTTTCCAATCCTGTGGCCGCTACTGGGTTTCCCAAATTTGCTGACATATTGAGTGCAGCACTTTAAAAGCATCATCCTTTATTTTAAATACTAGAATATATTATCTGAAATTCCATCACTTCACTAGCTTTATTGGTAGTAATGATTCTTAAGACTCACTTAACTTCACACTCTAGGATGTTTGGCTTGAGTAACCCCACTATCATGGGTATCTGGGTCATAAAGTCCTTTTTGGTACAGTTCTGTGTATTCTTTCCACTTCTTTTAAATCTCATCTGCCTCTGTTAAGTCTTATTGTTTCTGTACTTTATCATGTGTATCCTTGCAACAAATATTCCTTTAATATCTTCATTTTAGTAATCTCTAGTCTCCCATTCTATTGTTTTCCTGTATTTCTTTGCATTGTTCATTGAAGAAGGCCTTCTTATATCAACTTGCTATTCTCTGGAACTCTGCATTCACTTGGGTATATCTTTCCCTTTCTTACTTGCTTTTCACTTATTTTCTCAGCTATTTGTAAAGCCTCCTCAGACAACCACTTTGCCATCTTGCATTTCTTTTCCTTTGGGATGGTTTTGTTCACTGACTTTAGTACAGTGCTATGAACCTCTGTCTATAGTTCTTCAGGCACTTTACCAGATCTAATCCCTTGAATCTATTTGTCACCTCCCCTGTATAAAGGATTTGATTTAGGTCATACCTGAATGGCCTAGTGGTTTTCCCCACTTTCTTTAGTTTTAAGCCTGAATTTTGCTTAAGGAGCTGATGATCTGGAGTACAGTCAGCTCCAGGTCTTGTTTTTGCTGACTATATAGAGCTTTTCCATCTTCAGCTGCAAAGAATGTAATCAATCTGATTTCAGTGCATCTATCTGTATGTGTGTGTGTATAGATGCATAATTATATATAATTTTACATTCTGTTCCGTTCCGTTGCTCAGTCGTGTCCAACTCTATGCGACCCCGTGAACTGTAGCCTACCAGGCTTCTCCGTCCATGGGATTCTCCAGGCAAGAATACTGAAGTGGGTTACCGTTTCCTTCTCCAGGGGATCTTCCCGACCCAGGGATCGGACCCGGGTCTTCCGCATTGGAGGCAGACGCTTTAACCTCTGAGCCACCAGGGAAGCCCCCATTATTGGACTCCTATGCCATGCTGCTTTGTAACTTTTATATTCTACTTACCAATCTCATGGCCATCACACTATGTCAATAAATATAAATGATATGATTTTTAGTGACTCTTGATGTTCTCTTATATAAATAAATTATAATTTAGGAAACATGCTGTTTTTAGATTTTGTTTGATTTTTCTCTTACTAGTAATTTAATAAGACACCCTCATGATAAATGAAATTACTGAAGTAGTTAAAACAGTAATTGTATTGGATGATTTTATGTGCCTCTCAGAAATCAATTGTAATAGAGTAAAATAAGCAGCAATACCAAAGTCTTAATGACACATTAATCTTCAGATATTCAAAATACACAGAGGATAAACAGAAGATATATATTATTGTTGAGAATACAGGGAACATTTACAAAAGTAAAGTATTTATTAGGCTATACCGGAAGCCTCTCATATTCCAAAGAATCAATATCATATAGACTGTGTTCTACAACAATGATAATAAAACTTAATTATAAATATTAAAATATTCCATGTTTGGGAACTATCATAATGTTTAATATTGTTTGAGTTAAAAGAGGAAATACATCAGCATTTGTGGAACACTATTTCATACTTGAAATATATTGGTCATCAAGCAAAGGTTAAAAACAAATGTGATGAACATTTAATTGAATACATTGGAAATAGCAGAGAATACACAATGTAAAAAGGCAGACTCGTAACATAGAAGAGTTAAGGGCAGAAATTAAATAAATTAAAAGATTGCTAGGATAACAATGAAAAATAGAAGAGATTATTAACAAGTCAAAATTGAAAGACTGAAAAGCAAGATAAACCACCTGTCGGACTGAAGAAGGAAAGAGAAGATGTAAAGAAAAAATATGCAGAATGTAGAATAAAAAAATGAAATATTATAGATACAGTGGATATTTATTTATTTTTATTTTTAAAAATGTATTTATTTTAATTGGAGGCTAATTACTTTACTTTATTGTATTGGTTTTGCCAAATATTGGCATGAACCTGCCACGGATGTACATGTGTTCCCCATCTTGAACCACCCTCCCACCTCCCTCCCCATCCCATTCCTCTGGTTCATCCCAGTACACCAGCCCCGAGCATCCTGTACCATTCATCGAATCTGGACTAGCGATTTGTTTCACATATGGTAATATACATGTTTCAATGCCATTCTCCCAAATCATCCCACCCTCGCCCTCTCCCACAGAAGCCAAAATACAGTTCTGTACATCTGTGTCTCTTTTGCTGTCTCGTATACAGGATTATCGTTATCATCTTTCTAAATTCCATATATATGCGTTAATATACTGTACTGATGTGTTTCTGTCTTACTTCACTCTGTATAATAGGCTCCAGTTTCATCCACCTCATTAGAACTGATTCAGATGTATTGTTTTTAATGGCTGAATAATCCTCCATTGTGTATATGTACCATAGCTTTCTTATCCATTCATATGCTGATGGACATCTAGGTTGCTTCCATGTCCTGGCTATTATAAACAGTGCTGCGATGAACATTGGAGTACATGTGTCTGTTTCAATTCTGGTTTCCTTGGTGTGTATGCCCAGGAGTGCAATTGCTGGGTCCTGATCGTTGAAGAATTGATGCTTTTGACCTGTGGTGCTGGAGAAGGCTCTTGAGAGTCCCTTGGACTGCAGGGAGATCCAATCAGTCCATTCTAAAGGAGATCGATCCTGGGTGTTCATTGGAAGAACTGATGCTAAAGCTGAAACTCCAATACTTTGGCTACCTCATGTGACGAGTTGACTCACTGGAAAAGACTCTGATGCTGGGAGGGGTTGGAGGCAGGAGGAGACGGGGACGACAGAGATTGAGATGGCTGGATGGCATCACCGACTCGATGAACTTGAGTTTGAGTGAACTCCGGGAGTTGGTGAGGGACAGGGAGGCCTGGCATGCTGTGATTCATGGAGTCGCAAAGAGTCGGACACGACTGAGCGACTGATGGCAGTTCTATTTCCAGGTTTTTAAGGAATCTCCACACTGTTCTCCATAGTGGCTGTACTAGTTTGCATTCCCACCAACAGTGTAAGAGGGTTGCCTTTTCTCCACACCCTCTCCAGCATTTATTGCTTGTAGACTTTTGGATAGCAGCCATTCAGACTGGCCTGAAATGGTACCTCATGGTGGTTTGGATTTGCATTTCTCTGATAATGAGTGGTGTTGAGCATCTTTTCATGTGTTTGTTAGCCATCTGTATGTCATCTTTGGAGAAATGTCTGTTTAGTTCTTGGGCATATTTTTTGAGTGGTTCGTGTTTTTTTTTTTTTTGAATTGAGCTGTAGGAGTTGCTTGTATATTTTTGAGATTAATTCTTTGTCAATTTCTTCATTTGCTATTATTTTCTCCCATTCTGAAGGCTGTCTTTTCACCTTGCTTATAGTTGCCTTTGCTGTGCAGAAGCTTTTAATTTTAATTAGGTCCCATTTGTTTATTTTTGCTTTTATTCCCAATATTCTGGGAGGTGGGTCATGAAGGATCCTGCTGTGATTTATGTTGGAGAGTGTTTTGCCTATGTTCTCCTCTAGGAGTTTTATAGTTTGTGGTCTAAATTTAGATCTTTAATCCATTTTGAGTTTATTTTTGTGTATAGTGTTTGGGGGTGTTCTAGTTTCATTCTTTTATAAGTGGTTCACCAGTTTTCCCAGCACCACTTGTTAAAGAGACTGTCTTTTCTGGATTGAATATTTTTGCCTCCTTTGTCAAAGATGAGGAGTCCACAGGTGTATGGATTTATCTCTGGGCTTTCTATTTTGTTCCATTAATCTATATTTCTGTCTTTATGCCAGTACTATACTGTCTTGATGACTGTGGCTTTGTAGTAGAGCCTGAAATCTGGTAGGTTGATAGCTTTCTAACTTGCATGAAAAGTTTGTCCGGGCTCTTACAACTATGAGTGTGACTGTTTATAGCCTCCCAGCCATGCAAGGACAGAAAGCCTAATATTCTAAAATACAGGAATCTGTTGAAGAAGTTAAAATCATTAGAATAGTACTAAAAAAGATTTCATTGTTGAATCAATGCTTGCTGCAAAGTTTCCTCTATCTATTGTATCCTTGGAAATATATTAATCACATATAGAGAATATAAGTAGTAGCCTTTGATTTAACCACATCAGATCTTAAGTTAATAAATTCGTTGCTTGCAGCTCACTACACCTGTGCCTTATAGGAATGTAACTTTGTTATGTGTCTAGCACCTGACTTTAGGAAAGTCACCTTAAAAGAATATAAGCCTTTTACTTGCTAACTAACCTATTGTTAGGAGAGAGGGCCATAAACTGTTAGCAGGCCCCCTGGCCAGAAGATGATGTACTAGCTAACTAACCTATTGTTAGGAGAGATGGCCATAAACTGTTAGCAGGCCCCCTGGCCAGAAGATGATGTAAACCACCTAAAACTTTTGTCACGAGACACACAAAAATAAGCCCTGATCCTGATAAGGATCAAGACTGCTGACCCCACGAGATTTTGGCGTGACTCTATACCTCCCTTTCTCTGTTTCTTGTGCGCACAACTTAGGGTATAAAAGCAGCACTGGAAAATAAAGTTTTGGGCCTTGCTCACTGAAACTTGGTCTCCCCATGTCGTTCTTTCTCTTTTTCCATCCTTTTCTCTATTCTCCTTTTTCTGGTTGAGATCCTTGGAGCGCTGGGCCCTCTGCGTTTACTTATCTGCCTGGGCTTCTAAGACCCACTCAAGGGGGTGCCCTGGTGGGGTGCCTCCAGTGATTCGAGAGGGTGCCTGCGGCCTACGTAAACAGAGCAAACCCCGTGCTGGGGTTTTATTGGTTTCCAGCATAAACCAAGGAATCATCAGCCCCTGTCTCTCTCTCTCTCTCTCTCTGACGCCGACGCCATTCATCCCGAGGATACCCTGGGCCATATCGAGGCTGGTCCCCGATAGTGTGCCCCCGCTCCCGGCGTGTGTGCTGTCCCAGTCTACCCTGCAGAGGCTCTAGGTTGCTCTGCTGGGAACTGTCTGAGGCGGGCCCTGGTTTGCATGCACTTCCCAGGTCTAAGCCGCTCAGGTTCAGGTTTTCGGGTACTTCACAAAGACGCAGACTTGGTTGGCCTGCGTTATGTGCCCTTCCCCGTTTTGAGTGGCTTAGGTGACCAGGCGAGCATGGTTGCTGCGACTTATCGCCTCCCCAGGCCCTGCCACTCGGATTTTCTGGGTTTACAACTGCGCACGTTCTCAGGTGATCTGCATTTCTGTCTTTGTGCCAGTACCATACTGTCTTGATGACTGTAGCTTTGTCGTATAGCCTGATGTTAGGCAGGTTGATAGCTCCAGTTCCATTATTCTTTTTTAAGATTGTTTTGGCTATTGAAGCTTTTTTATATTTCCATGCAAATTGTGAAATGATTTATTCTAGTTCTGTGAAAAATACCATTGGTAGCTTGATAGGGATTGTTTTGAATCTATAAATTGCTTTGGGTCATATTTTCATTTCACTATACTAATTCTTCCAATCCACAAACATGGTATATTTCTCCATTTGTTTGTGTTCTCTTTGATTTCTTTCATTAGTGTTTTACAATTTTCTATATAAAGGTCTTTTGTTTCTTTAGGTAGATATATTCCTAGTATTCTTTTCATTGCAACAGTGAATGGAATTGTTTCCTTAATTTCTCTTTCTGTTTACTCATTGTTAGTGTATAGCAATGCAAGGAATTTCTGTGTGTTAATTTTATAAGCTGTTTTTCTGGAACTCTCTTGCTTTCTTCATGATCCAGAGGATGTTGGCAATTTGATCTCTGGTGCCTCTTCCTTTTCTAAAGCCTGCTTGAACATCTGGAAGTTCACTGTTCTCATATTGCTAAAGCCTGGCTTGGAGAATTTTGAGCATGACTTTACTAGCATGTGAGATGAGTGCAATTGTGCGGTAGTTTGAGCATTCTTTGGCATGTACTCCTTTTACAGTGTCCCATATGCTTTGGGTTGTTGTGTTTTCAGTTTCATTCTTTTCTATGCATATTTTGATTTCTTTTTTGATTTCTTCTGTGGTTTGTTGGTTATTCAGCAGCGTGTTGTTCAGTTTCCATACTTTGGGAGTTTTAATAGTTTTTCTCCTGTAATTGACATCTAATCATACTGCATTGTGGTCAGAAAAGATGCTTGAAATGATTTCAATTTTTTTTTTAAATTTACTAAGTCTAGATTTATGGCCCAGGATGTGATCTATCATGTAGAAAGTTCCTTGTGCACTTGAGAAAAAGGTGAAATTCATTGCTTTGGGGTGAAATGTCCTACATATATCAGTTAGGTCTAACTGGTTTAGTGTATCATATATCTTGTTAATTTTCTGTTTAGTTTATCTATCTGTAGGTGTAAGTGGGGTATTAAAGTGTCCCACTATCATTGTGTTATTGTTCATTTCCCCTTTCATCCTTGTTTGCATTTGCCTTACATATTGCAGGACTCCTATGTTGGGTGCATGTATACTTTTAATTGTTATATCTTCTTCTTGGATTGATCCTTTGATCATTATGTAATGTCCGTCCTTGCATCTTTTCACAGCCTTAGTTTTAAAGTCTATCTTATCTGATTGGAGTATTGCTATTCCTGCTTTGTTTTGGTCTCTATTTGTGTGCAATATCATTTTCCAGCCCTTCACTTTCAATCTGTATGTGTCCCTTGTTTTGATGTGGGTCTCTTATAGACGGTATATATAGGGTTCTTGTTTATGTATCCATTCAGCCAATCTTTGTCTTTTGGTTGGGGCATTCAACCCATTTACATTTAAGGTAATTATTGATTAGTATGATTCTGTTGCCATTTAGTTTGTTGTTTTGGGTTCGAGTTTATACACCCTTTCTGTGTTTCTTGTCTAGAGAAGATCCTTTAACCTTTGTTGGAGAGCTGGTTTGTTGGTGCTGAATTCAATCAGCTTTTACTTGTCTGTAATGCTTTTCGTTTCTCCTTCATATTTGAATGAGATCCTTGATGGATATAGTAATCTGAGTTGTAGGTTTTTCTCTTAAATCACTTTAAGTATGTCTTGCCATTCCCTCATGGCCTGAAGAGTTTCTGTTGAAAGATCAGCTGTTATCCTTATGGGGATCCCCTTGTGTGTTACTTGTTGTTTTTCTGTTGCTTCTTTTAATATTTGTTCTTTGTGCTTATCTTTGTTAATTTTATTAATATGTGTCTTGGGATATTTCACCTTGGGTTTATCCTGTTTTGGACTCTCTGGGTATCTTACACTTGGGTGACTGTTTCCTTACCCATTTTAGGGAAGTTTTCAACTATTATCTCCTCAAGTAAGTTCTCATGGTGTTTATTTTTGTCTTCTTGGACTCCTATGATTTGAATGTTGTGGCATTTAGTATCGTTATAGAGTTCTCTGAGGCATTCCTTATTTCTTTTAATGCTTTTTTGTTTTTTCCTCTCTGTTTCATTTATTTCTACCATTCTATCTTTTCCGTCACTTATCCTATCTTCTGCCTCCTTTATTCAACTTTTGGTTCCCTCGAGAGTGTTTTTAATCTTATTTTTTTGCATTATTCGTTTTATATTGACTCCTTTTTATTTCTTCTAGGTCCTTGTTAAACATTTCTTCCCTCTGCTCAATCCTTGTGTCCAAGCTATTTATCTTTAACTGCATTTTCTTTTCAAGATTTTGTCTCACTTTCATTATCATTATTCTGAATTCTTTATCAAGTAGATTCCTTATCTCTTCCTCTTTTGTTTGGTTTGGTGGGCATTTATACTGTTCTTTTACCTGCTGAGTATTTCTCTCCCTTTTCATCTTGTTTATATTGCTATGTTTTGCGTGGCCTTTCTGTATGCTGGAAGTTTGTGCTTTCTCTTTATTGTGGAGGTTCCTTGCTGTGGGTGGTGTTGGACGGGTAGCTTGTCAAATTTCCTGGTTAGGGATGCTTGTGTCCGTGTTCTGGTGAGTGGCGTTGGATTTCTTCTTTCTAGACTGCAATGAAGTGTCCAGTAGTGAGTGCTGATTTGTCAGTGGATTTGGTGTGACTTTGGGCAGCCTGTATATTGAAGATCAGTGCTATGTTCCTGTGTTGCTGGAGAATGTGCATGATATGTCTTGCTCTGTAACTTTTGGTTCTTGGGTGGTGCTCGGTTTCAGTGTAGGTATTGAGGCTTTTGATGAGCTCTTATCAATTAATGTTCCCTGGAGTCAGGAGTTCTCTGGTGTTCTCAGGTTTTGGACTTAAGCCTCCTGCCTCTGGTTTTCAGTCTTATTCATTCAGTAGCCTCAAGACTTCTCCATATACAGTACCAATGATAAAACATCTAGATTAATAATGAAAAGTTTCTCCACAATTAATTATACCCGGAGAGGTTCAGAGAGTGAGGGAGTAGGGAGATAGAGGTGACAAGGAGGAGAAGTTCAGTTCAGTTCAGTTCAGTCACACAGTCGTGTCCGACTCTCCGTGACCCCATGAATCACAGCACGCCAGGCCTCCCTGTCCATCAGCAACTCCCGGAGTTCACTCAAACTCATGTCCTTCGAGTCGGTGATGCCATCCAGCCATCTCATTCTCTGTCCTCCCTGTCTCCTCCCACCCCCAACCTTTCCCAGCATCAGAGTCTTTTTTACTGAGTCACCTCGTCGCATGAGGTGGCCAAAGTATTGCAGTTTCAGCTTTAGCATCAGTCCTTCCAATGAACACCCAGGATTGATCTCCTTTAGAATGGACTGGTTGGATCTCCTTGCAGTCCAAGGGACTCTCAAGAGTCTTCTCCAACACCACAGTTCAAAAGCATCAATTCTTCGGCGATCAGCTTTCTTCACAGTCCAACTCTCACATCCATACATGACCACGGGAAAAACCATAGCCTTGACTAGACGGACTTTTGTTGGCAAAGTAATGTCTCTGCTTTTTAATATACCATCAAGGTTGGTCATAACTTTCCTTCCAAGGAGAAAGCGTCTTTTAATTTCATGGCTGCAATCACCATCTGCAGTGATTTTGGAGCCCCCAAAAATAAAGTCTGACACTGTTTCCACTGTTTTTCCATCTATTTCCCATGAAGTGATGGGACCAGATGCCATGATCTTTGTTTTCTGAATGTTGAGCTTTAAGCCAACCTTTTCACTCTCCTCTTTCACTTTCATCAAGAGGCTTTTGAGTTCCTCTTCACTTTCTGCCATAAGGGTGGTGTCATCTGCATATCTGAGGTTATTGATATTTCTCCCAGCAATCTTGATTCCAGCTTGTGCTTCTTCCAGCCCAGCGTTCCTCATGATATACTCTGCATATAAGTTAAATAAGCGAGGTGACAATATACAGCCTTGACGTACTCCTTTTCCTATTTGAAACCAGTCTGTTGTTCCATGTCCAGTTCTGACTGTTGCTTCCTGACCTGCATACAGGTTTCTCAAGAGGCAGGTCAGGTGGTCTGGTATTCCCATCTCTTTCAGAATGTTCCACAGTTTATTGTGATCCACACAGTCAAGGGCTTTGGCATAGTCAATGAAGCATAAATAGATATTTTTCTGGAACTCTCTTGCTTTCTCCATGATCCAGCGGATGTTGGCAATTTGATCTCTGGTGCCTCTGCCTTTTCTAAAACCTGCTTCAACATCTGGAATTCATGGTTCACATATTGCTGAAGCCTGGCTTGGAGAATTTTGAACATGACTTTACTAGCGTGTGAGACGAGTGCAATTGTGCGAGGGGGTATCAAAAGGGTAGAGAGCAAGCTCGCCAGTAATCAATTCCCTATTTGCTCTTCACAGTCTGGATCCCTCAGAGATGCTCACGGAGTTACACAGAGAAGAGAAGAGGGAAGAAGGAGATAGAGGTGGCCAGGAGGAGAAAAGTTGGAATCAAAAGGAGAGAGACAGATCCAGCCAGTAATCATTTCCCTAAGTGTTCTCCACAGCTCGGAACAGACAAAGAGATTCACAGAGTTGGGGAGAGAAGAGACGGGGGAGGGAGGAGATAGAGGTGTCCTGGTGTAGAGAAAGAAGAGTCAAAAGGGGGATAGAGCAATCAAGCCAGTAATCTCACTCCCACATAAAAATGGATACTGAAGATTGGGTTCTTAAAGGTACAAAATTGAGAAGAAATACCAAAAAGGAAAGATTAAAAATCTAGATTAGAGGTTAGATTATCAAAAATACAATATTAAAAAAGAAAATGTCACCAAAATTTTAAAATATATATATGAAGTTTGCTTTAAAAATAGGGTCTTTTTTTTTTCAAAGTAATAGTAGGTTATAAAAATGAAAATTAAAGTAGTGATAGAGGATTTAAAAATAAAAAAATAAAAATTTACAAAATGATAATAGTAAAAATATATCTAGGAATTTCTCTGGAGCTGTTGCAGATAGTGTGGGGTCAGTTCATTTTCAGATAGTTCCTTGATCCGGCTTATACTTCTCAATATCTATAGGTCCCTTCCTATGTGTTTGGTGCTAACTACAGGGTTTTAATCTGTTACACCTGTCACTTCCAAAGCAGTTCCCTCTGTTTATTTTAGCTTTTTTTGTTTTCTGGTTTCTTCAGTGTCTAATTTCCGCCGTGACACAAGGGGGAGTTGGTGGTCACTTTTTAAGGCTCACTTGTTCAGTTGTGCTGTGGTGCGGGAGGATCACTGTGAACAAATATTACTGGCATGTGTGGGTAATGCTCGCAGTGTTTCAGCTGCACTGGGTTTGACCCTGCTCACGGCATGTGTGCTTTCATGGTCTGCACTTCTCAGGCTCTAGGTTGCTCTGCTGGGAACTTTCTGAGGCAGGCCCTGGTTTGCTTGCACTTCTCAGGTCTGAGCCACTCAGGTTCAGGTTCTCAGGTACTCCACAAAGGCGCAGACTTGGTTGGGCCTGTGTTTTGTTCGCTTTCCAAGTCTGAGTAGCTCAGGTGAGCAGGTGTTTGGTGAGTGCAGTCACCCCCAGGTGGGGGGTTCGTCTTATCATTTCCCCCATCCCAACCACTTTGTTTTCTGGGTGTACAACGGGCGCACCTTCTCAGGTGTGCCGTGTGTCTCTTCTGGGGATCTGATCTCTGACTGCGACTCTCCTGGTGGATGTCAGCCATCCCGAATCCCAAGAAGTCTTGGTTAGCAATTAAATCTGCTTGCAGTTTGGTAGATGATGCCTCTCTGGGGCCAAGATTGCTCCCTTTCGGCTCTGACTCCCTCTGCCCTGCCTGTCTCCAGCAGGGAATGGGCTGGTCCCCAACTTTCTAGCTCTGCCCAGTGTTTTGTTCTGTGAGCGTGCCTGGCCGTGTCTTAGGTTAGGGCTTTTCACGGTACAATTCTCTCTCTCTCTCTCATTTTTTTCTCTCTTTCTCCCTGGCTATCCCACAGTCTGGGTTGCTATCTCATGTTAGTTCCCTCAGATTGCCCTCAGAGCATTCAGGCCTGCTTACCCTAAGCAATGCAGCCTGAGTCTCCCTGTCCAGCCCCCACTTGCTTGTGGCAAATTTAAGTGTCTGGCCTGCTTCTCTGATGGGAGTTGTATTTAGGCAGGTAATCTGTGGGTTTTATTTATTTATTTATTTTTCCTCCCGGTTATGTTGCCCTCTGAGATTCCAAGACTCACTACAGACCCACTGGTGAGAGTATTTCCTAGTGTTTGGAAACTTCTCACTTTTTTATGACTCCTTTCCCTGGACAGATCTCCATCCCTACCTATTTTGTCTCTCTTTTTACTTTTTATATTTTGTCTTACATCCTTTTGAAGACAATGTGCTACCTTTCTGGGTTCCTGATGTCCTCTGCCAGCATTCAGAAGTTCTTCTGTGGAATTTGAAATAGCTCAACTGGAATTTCATCACCTCCACTGGCTTTGTTTGTAGTGATGCTTCCAAATCCCACTTGACTTCGCAATCTTTAATAATATGGAATACTAATTCTCTTCAAGTTGAAATGTAAACTAAAATTTATTATTATTTAGTTTTTCTCCTAATTAATTTGGAGTATTAAAGTTCAGAAATAGCTCAATGAACCTTAAAAAACATAGATAAATGAATGAGATTTGCCTTGCCAAATACTGAAACATAGTACAAAGTCAGTGGTGTAAAACCATGTGGTGTTGACTCCCAAACAGAGGACAGGTGGAACAGAATAGAGAGTTCTATATTTAGTGACAAATAATAGGCTGAGACAAATAATAGGCCCCATATTGGAGGATGTTGCCATTAACCCCATGATAGAGCTGCCAGAACTTACAGAGCACTGGGGAAAGAGACTGTTGGAGGGCACAAAAAAACCCTTGTGCATACCTGGAGAAAGGAGCAGTGACCCCACAAGAGACTGACCCAAACTTGACTGTGAGTGTCCAGGAGTCTCCAGCAGAGGCATGGGTCAGCAGTGGCCTGCTGCAGGGTCGGAGGCACTGAGTAGGGCAGTGCATGCATGGGACCTTTTGAAGGAAGTCACCATTATCTTCATTACGTCCACCATAGTTTGGCCTCAGGTCATACAACAGGGAATGAACACAGCCCCTTCCATCAAACAGAAAATTGAATTAAAGATTTACTAGGCATGGCCTCACCCATCAGAACAAGACCCAGTTTCCTCCTCATCAGTCTTTCCCATCAGGAAGCTTCCATAAGCCTCTTATCCTTATCTGTGAGAGGACAGAGAATGAAAACCACAGTCACAGAAAACTAACCAAACTGATCACATGGACCACAGCCTTGTCTAACTCAATTAAACTATGAGCCTTGCCATGTAAGGCCATCCAAGATGGATGGGTCATGTTGGAGAGTTCTGACAAAATGTGGTTCCTTGGAGAAGAGAATGGCAAGCTACTTCAGTATTCTTGCCTTGAGATCCCCATGAACAGGATGAAAAGGCAAAAAGATAGGACACTGAAAGATGAACTTCCCAGGTTGGTAGGTGCCCAATATGATACTTGAAATGGGTGGAGGAATAACTCCAGAAAGAATGAAAACATGAACCCAAGGAAAAAGCAACACCCTGTTGTGGATGTGACTGCTGATGGAAGCAAGGTCTGATGGTGTGAAAAGCAATATTGCATAGGAACCTGAAATGTTAGGTCTATAAATCAAGGTAAATTGGAAGTGGTTAAGTACCATCAGGAGATGGCAAGAGTAAACGTCGACATTTACGAATCACCGAACTAAAATGGATTATAATGGGTGAATTTAACTCAGATGACCATTTTATCTACTACTGTGGGCAAGAATCCCTTCGGAGAAGTAGAGTAGCCATCATAGTCAACAAAAGAGTCTGAAATGCAGTACTTGGATGCAATCTCAAAAATGATAGAATGATCTCTGTTCTTTTCTAAGGCAAACCATTCATTATCACAGTAATCCAAGTCTATGCACCAAACACTAATGCTGAAGAAGCTGAAGTTGAACAGTTCTATGAAGATGTACAAGATCTTCTACAGCTAACACCCCAAAAAGATGCACTTTTTATTATAGGGGACTGGAATGCAAAAGTAGGAAATCAAGAGTTACCTGGAGTACCAGTCAAGTTTCACCTTGGAGTACATAATGAAGCAGGGCAAAGGGTAACAGAATTTTGCCAAGAGATCACACTGGTCATAGGAAACACCCTCTTTCATCAACAGAAGAGAAGACTTTACGCGTGGACATCACCAGATGGTCCACACCCAAATCAGATTGATTATATTCTTTGTAGCCAAAGATGAAGAAGTTGTATATAGTCAGCAAAAACAAGACCTGGAGCTGATTGCAATTCAGATTGTGAATTGCTCATGACGAAATTCAGACTTAAATTGAAGGAATTAGGACAAACCACAGATCATTCAAGTATGACCTAAATCAAATCCCTTACCTTTTTATAGTGGAAGTGACAAATAGATTCAAGGGATTAGACCTGATAGAAAAAGTGTCTGAAGAACCATGGAAGAATGTTTGTGACATTGTACAGGAGGCAGTGATCAAGACCATCCCGAAGAAAAAGAAATGCAAAAGGCAAAATGGTTGTCTGAGGAGGCCTTACAAATAGCTAAGAAAAGAAAATAAGTAAAAGGCAAAGGAGACAAGGAAAGATATACCCATATCAAAGCAGAGTTCCAAAGAATAGGAATGAGAGATAAGAAAGCCTTCCTCAGCGATCAATGCAAAGAAATAGAGGAAAACAATAGAGTGGGAAAGACTAGAGATCTCTTTAAGAAAATTAGAGATACCAAGGGAACATTTCATGCAAAGATGGGCACAATATAGGACATAATGGTATGGATCTAACAGAAGCAGAATATATTAAGAAGAGGTGGCAAGAATACACAGAACAACTGTACAATAAAATCTTCATGACCCAGATAACCACGATGGTGTGATCACTCACCTAGAGCCAGACATCCTGGTATGCTAAGTCAAGTTGGCCTTAGGAAGAATCACTATGAACAAAGCTAGTGGAGGTGATAGAATTCCAGCTGAGCTATTTCAAATCCTAAATGATGATGCTGTGAAACTGCTGAAGTCAATATGCCAACAAATTTGGAAAAGTTAGCAGAGGACCCAGCACTGGAAAGTCAGTTTTCATTCCAATCCCAAAGAAAAGCCAAAGAATGTTCAAACTACCATACAATTGCACTCGCCTCACACGTTAGCAAAGTAATGCTCAAAATCTAGTGATTCCATATTTTTTAGATTGTACTCCACTTAAAGTTTTTAAATACTGAAGATATTCCCTGTGGTCTACATTGCATCCTTTTTTCTTATTTATTTTATACCTAGCAATTTGTACCTCTTATTCCTCAAGCCCTGTCTTTCCCCACATCTGCCCACTAGTATCCACTAGTGTTTTCTGTATTTGTGAGTCTGCTTTGTTATATCCATTTTTTTTGGTTTAGATTCCACATAGCAGTGAAAACATCCAATATTTGTCTTTCTTTGTATGACTTTTATCACTAAGCCTAATACCCTCCAGATCCATCCATGTTGTTATAGGTGGCTAGATTTCATTTGTTGCTTTGGCTGTGTAACATTCCATTGTGTATATATATATATATATATATATACATAAATTATTATATAATATTATATATATATATATATATATATATATATAATTATGCTGCTGCTCCTAAGTCACTTCAGTCGTGTCCGACTCTGTGTGACCCCATAGACGGAAGCCCACCAGGCTCCCCTGTCCCTGGGATTCTCCAGGCAGGAACACTGGAGTGGGTTACCATTTCCTTCTCCATTGTGTGAAAGTGAAAAGTGAAAGTGAAATTGCTCAGTCGTGTCTGACCCATAGTGACCCCACAGGCTGCAGCCTACCAGGCTCCTCCATCCATGGGATTTTCTAGGCAAGAGTACTGGAGTGGCTTGCCATTGCCTTCTCCGATATATATAATTATATACATATATATAAATTCATACATCATGTATACATATATACACACACATATACATAGCATATCTTCGTTTTCCATTCATCTGTTATTGGACACTCAATTTGCTTCCGTATCTTGGGTCTTGTATATAACGTTGTGAATATTGTAAATGCTGCTGTGAACATTGGGGTGCATATATCTTTTTGAATTAATGTTTTCATTTTCTTCAGATTATACTTAGGAGTGAAATTGCTGGGTCACATGGTAGCTGTATTTTTAGTTTTTTGAGGAATATTCATGCTGGTTTTCATAGTGGCTGTACCAACTTGCATTCCCTGAAACAGTATATGAGGGTTTGCTTTTATCTACATCCTTGCTGTTGCTCGTTATTTGGTGTGTTTTCAACAGTAGCCATTCTTCCATATGTGAGGTGATATTTCATTGTAGGTTTGATTTTCATTTCCCTAATAATTAGTTGATGGTGAGTATCTTTTCATGTGACTATTGGTCATCTGTATGTCTCCTTTGGAAAAATAGCTACTCAAATCTTCTGCCCATTTTTTAATTGGGTTGTTTGATTTTTGATGTTGAATTTTATGACCTCTTTATATATGTTGGATATGAACCCCTATCTATGATACCTTACCTTGTTCCAAATACTTTATTCCATTCAGTAGGTTTCCTTTTTTTTTCCTTATTTTTAAGTTTTCAATCTACTGGGAAAGTGCTTTCTCATTGGAGAAGAGAATGCTGAGTATATAAGTCTGTTTTCTGGAGCATTTCTACCTTCTGGAATTTAAGAATTGCTGATAGGAGTCATTCATTCATTGTTATTATTTTGTTGTGGGAGGTATGTAGTGTTCATCATTCAGAAGACATATTAGGTGGGTTTGCATAATATTTAAATCACACATATCTTAGATAAACTTTAAATTGATTATCAGATTGGGTGCTATTGCCAGAGAAAATTTGAAGAGTAAGTTGCGTTTGCCAGACACAAAAGAATCTACTAATTTCATTCTGAAACTTTTGGCCAAAGGATAGCCTTTGTCTAGTCTACCAAATGGATCTCTGATCTGTCTTAAGAATCAGTTCAGTTCAATTCAGTCACTCAGACGTGTCTGACTCTTTGTGACCCCATGAACTGCAGCACGCTAGACCACCCTGACCATCACCAACTCCCAGAGTCCACCCAAACCCATGTCCATTGAGTCGGTGATGCCATCCAACCATCTCATCCTCTGTCGTCCCCTTCTCCTGCTGCTCTCAATCTTTCCTAGCATCAGGGTCTTTTCCAGTAAGTCAGCTCTTCGCATCAGGTGGCCAAAGTATTGGAGATTCAGCTTCAGCATCAGTCTTTCCAATGAACATCCAGGACTGATCTCTTTTAGCATGGATTGGTTGGATCTGCTTGCAGTCCAAGGGACTCTCAAGACTCTTCTCCAAGACTACAGTTCAAAAGCATCAATTCTTCATTGCTCAACTTTCTTTATAGTCGAACTCTCACATCCATACATGAAAACTGAAAAAAACATAGCCTAGTCTAGACGGGCTTTGTTGGCAAAGTAATGTCTCTGCTTTTTAAATATGCTGTCTAGGTTGGTCAAAACTTTCCTTCCAAGGAGTAAGCGTCTTTTAATTTCATGGTTGCAATCAACATCTGCAGTGATTTTGGAGCCTAGAAAAATAAAGTCAGCCACTGTTTCCACTGTTTCCCCATCTATTTGCCATGAAATGATGGGACTGGATGCCATGATCTTTGTTTTCTGAATGTTGAGTTATAAGCCAGAGTTTTCACTCTCCTCTTTCACTTTCATCAAGAGGCTCTTTAGTTCCTCTTCACTTTCTGCCATAAGGGTGGTGTCATCTGCATATCTGAGGTTATTGATATTTCTCCTGGCAATCTTGATTCCAGGTTGTGCTTCTTCCAGCCCAGCATTTCTCATGATGTACTCTGCATATAAGATAAATAAGCAGGGTGCCAATATACAGCCTTGACATACTCATTTTCCTATTTGGAACCAGTCTTTTGTTCCATGTCCAGTTGTAAGTGTTGCTTCCTGAGCTGCATACAGATTTCTCAGGAGGCAGGTCAGGTGGTCTGGTATTCCCATCTCTTTCAGAATGCTCCACAGTTTATTGTGATCCACACAGTCAAAGGCTTTTGCATAGTCAATAAAGCAGAAATAGATGTTTTTCTGGAACTCTTTTGCTTTTTTGATGATCCAACAGATGTTGGCAATTTGATCTCTGGTTCCTCTGCATTTTCTACAACCAGCTTGAACATCTGGAATTCACGGTTCATGTATTGCTGAAGCCTGGCTTGGAGAATTTTAATGATGACTTTACTAGTGTGTTAGATGAGTGCAGTTGTGTGGTAGTTTGAGCATTCTTTGGCATTGCCTTTCTTTGGGATTGGAATGAAAAGTGACCTTTTCCAGCCCTTTAGCCACCGCTGAGTTTTACAAATCTGTGGACAGATTGAGTGCAGCACATTAACAGCAATATCTTTTAGGATTTGAAATAGCTCAACTGGAATTCCACCACCTCCACTAGCTTTGTTCGTAGTGATTTCACATTCCAGGATGTTTGGCTCTAGGTGAGTGATCACACCATCGTAATTATCTTGGTCGTGAAGATCTTTTATGTGCAGTTCTTTTGTGTATTCTTGCCACCTCTTCTTAATATCTTCTGCTTCTGTTAGGTCCATACCATTTCTGTCCTTTATTGAGCCCATGTTTGCATAAAATGTTCCCTTGGTGTCTATAATTTTCTTGAAGAGATCTCTAGCCTTTCCCATTCTATTGTTTTCTTCTATTTCTTTGCATTGATCGCTGAGGAAGGCTTTCTTATCTCTCCTTGCTATTCTTTGGAACTCTGCTTCGATATGGGTATATCTTTCTTTTTCCCCTTTGCTTTTCACTTCCCTTGTTTTCATAGTTATTTGTAAGGCCTCCTCAGACAGCCACTTTGCTTTTCTCCATTTCTTTCTCTTGGGGATGGTCTTGATTCCTGTCTCCTGTACAATGTCTCGAACATCTGTCCATCGTTCATCAGGCACTCTGTTTATCACATCTAGTCCCTTAAATCTATTTCTCACTTCCACTGTATAGTCATAAGGAATTTAATTTAGGTCATACCTGAATGGTCTATTGGTTTTTTCCACTTTCTACAAATTCAGTCTGAATTTGGCAATAAGGATTTCATGTTCTGAGCCACAGTGAGCTCCCAGTCTTGTTTTTGCAGACTGTATAGAGTTTCTCCATCTTTGGCTGCAAAGAATGTAATCAATCTGATTTCGGTGTTGACCATCTGGTGATGTTCTTGTGTAGTCTTCTCTTGTATTGTTGGAAGAGGGTGTTTGCTATGAGCAGTACGTTCTCTTGGCAGAACTCTAATAGCCTTTGCCCTGCTTCATTCTACTCCAAGGCCAAATTTGCCTGTTCCTCCAGATGTTTGTTGACTTCCTACTTTTCCATTCCAGTCGCCCCCCTAATGAAAAGGATATCGTTTTTGGGTGTTTGTTCTAGAAGGTCTTGTAGGTTTTATTAGAACTGTCCAAATTCAGCTTCTTCTCTGTCATTGATCAAGGTGTAGACTTGGCTTTCCGTGATATTGAATGGCTTGCCTTGGAAACGAAGAGAGATCATCCTGTTGTTTTTGAGACTGCATCCAAGTACTGAATTTCGGACTCTTTTGTTGACCATGATGGCTACTCCTTTCTCCTAAGGGATTCCTGCCCATAGTAGTAGATATAATGGTCATCTGAGTTAAATTCACTCACTCCAGTACATCTTAGTTCACTGATTCCTAGAATGTAAATGTTCACTCTTGTCATCTCCTGTTTGACCACTTCCAATTTGCCTTGATTCATGGACCTAACATTCCAGATTCCTATGCAACATTATTCTTTACAGCATCGAACCTTGCTTCTATCACCAGTCATGTCCACAACTGGGTGTTGTTTTTGCTTTGGCTCCATCCCTTCATTCTTTCTGGAGTAATTTCTCCACTGATCTCCAGTAGCATATTGGGCACCTACCGACCTGAGGAGTTAATCTTTCAGTGTCCTATCTTTTTGCCTTTTCATACTGTTCATGGGGCTTTCAAGGCACGAGTACTGAAGTGGCTTGCCATTCCCTTCTCCAGTGGACCACATACTGTCGGACCTCCCCACCATGACCCGTCTATCTTAGGTGGCCCCACACGGTATTACTTAGTTTCATTGAGTCATAAGATTAATAACTATATTTCCAGGTCATGTATTTTTGCAGTGAAAAGTAAATTTTTGATGACGACCCCTCTCTGGCATGTTTTTGAGGAAAAAGAAAGATTTTATATATCAGAATTCTCATTTTTTTCTGGGTCACATTAAATACTTATTGCCCAATCCATTCAGTTCAGTCGCTCAGTCATGTCCGACTCTGTGACCTCAATAGCACAACATAGGGCTGTGAAAAACCAGACTATTTGGAGAATAATAAAGAACAGGCTCAGGGTAAAGAAACCAAGTTGGAAAAATTAACAGTGTTTCCCTAACTGGGATTAAGTACCTTACATGCTCACATATATGATATTCATTAATTGTCATTTGTGGAAGAAGTTGTGAGAAAATCAAAAATTATATATTTTTTAAATTTAAAGACTGACTTGAGATATCATGACACTCAAGAATAGGTAAAAATAATTAAAAATTGTCTTCTCATCGTGAGTTTAGTGTTTGATTTTAGTTCTGAGTTTCTCTTTGTAACATCTGAATACCTTGCCCCAAATCCTCCTCTAAAATCATTTGAAAGAACAGGGTCACATATCATGTTATTTACAGGAAATTTGTCAACTTGCCTGAGATTTAGTTGTCTTATTTACAAAGTGAAAATAACAAAAACTTATCTTACACTCAGAAAATAATCCCTCTAAAATGTTTAACATGTTTAACCATAGTAGTCCCCTTTATCCAGCTGTGTTTTTACACTTTGTACGCTTCTGAATTGTTTGAAGTTATTTTATTTCAAAAATGTATTGTTTTCATAATTTTTAAGACTAAAAAGTAAGTTAAGAAAATATCATAATCAATTTGCAATTAAAATTATATATCAGCATGGGGATCAATTTATACTCTATAAGGAATCCTACTGAAAATATCCCAAATATGGGCATACTTTAGATAGAAATGTTGCACATTCAGTTCCAGACCAGTAAAATAAAGTGAATATCACAATAAAATGAGTTACACAAAATTTTTGGCTTCTTGGTCCGTATAAAAAGTAAATTTAACACTGTACTCTTAAGTGTACAATAGCATTATGTCTAAAAAATGTAAATATCCTAACTAAAAAGTAGTTTATTACTTAAAAAATGCTAATCGTCATCTGAGCCTTATGTGAGCTATAGTAGCAACATCAAGGATCACTGAACACAAATCACCATAATGAATACAATAATAATTTAAAATTTTGAAATATTGGAAGAATTACCAAAATGTGACACACAATCAAGAAGTGAGCAAATGTTGTTGGATAGTTGATTATGATGCATTTGTTTAACACAGGTTTTTCATAAAACTTCAATTTGTTAAAAAATATATAATATCTGTGAAACACAAGAAAGCAAAGTAAAACAAGGGATACATATATTGGAGAATCCTCATGCTCAGTCACTCAGTCATGTCTGACTCTTTGTGACCCATTTACTGCAGCCTGCCAGCCTCCTCTGTCCATGGGATTTTTTCAGCAAGAATACTGTAGTGGGCTGCTATTTCCTCCTCCAGGGGATTTTCCTGACCTAGGGACTGAACACATCTCTCCTGCATCTTCTGCATTGTTGTTGCTGCTGCTGCTGCTTCTAAGTCGCTTCAGTTGTGTCTGACTCTTTCTGACCCCATAGATGGCAGCCAACTAGTCTACCTTGTCCCTGGGATTCTCCAGGCAATAACACTTGAGTGGGTTGTCATGTCCTTCTCCAGTGCATGAAAGTGAAAAGTGAAAGTGAAGTAGCTCAGTCGTGTCTGACTCTTAGCAACCCTATGGACTGCAGCCTACCAGGCTCCTCAGCCCATGGGATTTTCCAGGCAAGAATACTGGAGTGGGGTGCCATTGCCTTGTCTGCTTCTGCATTGTTAGGATGATTCTTTACCACTGAGCCACCTAGGAAGCTGAAGATTACAGAATCTTCAAGATTCAAGACCTGACAGCAACAGAAACCTCTGGAAATTGTAGAAGGCATAGGACTAAGGAAAGAAAAAAAGATTTATGTCCAATTTTCCTGAAAAATTAATCAGTCAAATGAAGCCCAGAATAAATAATAATTATACACGCAGGTGTTGTTCAGTAGCTAAGTTGAGTCCAACTCTTTGCAACCCCATGGACTGCAGCATGCCAGACTTCAGTGTCCTTCACTATCTCCCATAGTTTTCTCAAACTCATGTCCATTGAATCAATGATGCCATCTGACCATCTCATCCTCTGTTGCCCCCTTCTCCTTTTACTTTCAGTCTGTCCCAGTATCTTTTCCAATGAGTCAGCTCTTCGTATCATGTAGTCAAAGTATTGGAGCTTCAGCTTCAGCATCAGTCCTTCCAATGAATATTCAGAAGTGATTTCTTTTATGATTGACAGATTTGTTCTCCTTGCAGTCCAAAGGTCTCTCAAGAGTTTTCTCCGGCACCACAGTTCAAAAGTATCGATTCTTCATTGCTCAGTCTTCTTTAGGTCCAGCTCTCACATCTGTTGCCTGCAAATTTGGAACTCAGCAATGGCCACAGGACTGGAAAAGATCAGTTTTCATTCCAATCCCAAAGAAAGGCAATGCCAAAGTATTTTCAAACTACCGCACAATTGCGCTCATCTCACAAACTCGTACAGTAATGCTCAAAATTCTCCAAGCCAGGCTTCAGCAATACGTGAATCGTGAACTTCCAGATGTTCAAGCTGGTTTTAGTAAAGGCAGAGGAACTGGAGATCAAATTGCCAACATCCGATGGATCATAGAAAAGCAAGAGAGTTCCAGAAAAACGTCTATTTCTGCTTTATTGACTATACCAAAGCTTTTGACTGTGTGGATCACAATAAACTGTGGAAAATTCTGAAAGAGATGGGAATACCAGACCACCTGACCTGCCTCTTGAGATATTTGTATGCAGGTCAGGAAGCAACAGTTAGAACTGGACATGGAACAACTGACTGGTTCCAAATCAGAAAAGGACTACATGAAGGCTGTGTATTGTCACCCTGCTTACTTAACTTATACAGAGATTATACCATGTGAAATTCTGGGCTGGATGAAGGACAAGCTGGAATCCAGATTTCCAGGAGAAATATCAATAACCTCAGATATGCGGATTACACCACACTTATAGCAGAAAATGAAGAAGAGCTAAAGAGCCTCTTGATGAAAGTGAAAGAGGAAAGTGAAAAAGTTGGCTTAAAACTCAACATTCAGAAAACTAAGATAATGGCATCTGGTCCAATCACTTCATGGCAATTAGATGTGGAAACAGTGACAGACTTTCTTCCTTTGGGCACCAGAATCACTACAGATGGTGACTGCAGCCATGAAATTAAAAGGCACTTGCTCCTGAAGAAAAGATATGACCAACATAGACAGCATATTAAAAAGGAAAATCATTACTTTGCCAACCAATGTTCCATCTCATCAAAACTATGGCTTTTCCAGTAGTCATGTATGGATATGAGAATTGGACTACAAAGAAAGCTGAGCATCAAAGAATGGATGCTTTTGAACTGTTAAGCTGGAGAAGACTCTTGAGAGTCCCTTGGACTGCAAGGCGACCAAGCAGTCCATTCTAAAGGAGATCAGTCCTGAATATTCATTGGAAAGACTGATGCTGAAGCTGAATCTCCAATACTTTGGCCATCTGATGTGAAGAACTGACTCATTGGAAAAGACCCTGATGATGGGAAAGATCGAATTTGGGAGAAGGGGAAGACAGAGGCTGAGCCTGTTGGATGGCATCACCAGTCAATGGACATGAATATGAGGAAACTTCAGGAGTTGGTGATGGACAGGGAAACATGGCCTGCTGCAGTCTGTGGAATCACAAGTAGTGAGACATGACTGAGCGACTGAAATGAACTGAGGCAGTATGAGAAAGAAGACTAAGGATTGCTTCTTGTCTTAATCTCCTACATGGAAGTAGATGATTATTTTAATAATGAAAAACTTTAATAAATGAATACATGAATACTGAAGTGGTCATGTGAGCATATTAAGTGTGATGATGCAGTCAAGTTCCTAGTCTCTATTTCCTCTCCTCAGTCTGTGATTCTGTATAAATTTCTATTTAATAATAAAATTTGAAAATAAACCTAACATTCAGAGTTGATATGAATATTTCAATTAAATAACATTATTAAAGTTTCTCACTCAGCAAAAGAGACACAGATGTGTAGAACAGTTTTTTAGACTCTGTGGGAGAGGGCAAGGGTGGAATGATTTGGGAGAATGGCATTGAAATATGTATATTATCATATGTGAAACGAATCACCAGTCTAGGTTCGATGCATGATACAGGATGCTCGGGGCTGTTGCACTGGAATGGCCCAGAGGGATGATATGGGGAGGTAGGTGGGAGGGGGTTCAAGATGGGGAACACATGTACACCCTGGGCGGATTCATGGCAGTGTATGGCAAAACCAATACAATATTGTAAAGTAATTGAAAAAAAAAAGTTAAAAATAAAGTCACCCATATGACTCTAATTCCACTGAGCATATGTATGTGCTCAAAACAATTGAAAACATGACCACATAGTCTCATATGTGAATATTCATATCAGCATTATTTATGACCCCCCAAATTGAAATAACTCAAATGTCCATCAACTGAATAATTCATAAAGAACGTATGGTATATCCATTTAGTCATATAATCAAATATTATTTTGCCATAGAAAGGAATGAAGTAGTGATACATGCTACAATAGGGATAAATATTAAAAGCATTATTTTAAGTGTAAGAAAGCAGTTACAAAAGGCAACATATTGTATGATTCCAGTTATATGAAATGTCTAGAATAGACAAATTCATAAAGACACAAAGTAAGTTATGGTTTTTGAGGAGAAATAGAGGAAAAATGATTATTAACAGTTATGGGATTTATTTTTGAGGTGATGGAAGTATACTGGAATTAGATAACAGTGATGGTTGCACAACCTTACTGATATGATAAAAACTGAATTATTTACTTAAAAAGGGTGAATTTTATTATACATGAATTCTATCTCATAGTTTTTAATTTTAAAATGGATGTGGAGGAGAAAGTGACCCACAGAACTTTATCTATACTTGAGCGAAATCACTGACATTTTCTGGTTTCTATGCTTTCTTCAAACAATTGGTAATTTAAATAGATTCAGCACCTAGAGGAAAAGTTTTCCTTACCTATCTTTTGTGTGAAAATTTCTATCTCCTCTGTTTGGTATCTGAGTTGGGGCTAAAGCTATAGTCAAGGCTCCCCGATTCTTCATAAGCCTCCTAAAAAAGTATTTTCATGATTATCTGAACTTTATTTGACAATGTAAAATAAAGTAGACTGGCATATTATGCAACCTTCAAAAAGTTACTTCACCGTTTTTGAACGTTAATTTCCTTTACAATGTGTACATTTCAGGGTTGTGAAGACTTAATGACATATGGATTTTAAGTACTTAGCAAACTGCCTGACCTGATTTAGGCCTCAACCAAGGTCCGTCTAGTCAAGGCTATGGTTTTTCTAGTGGTAATGTATGGATGTGAGAGTTGGACTGTGAGGAAATCTGATCGCCGAAGAATTGATGCTTTTGAACTGTGGTGCTGGAGAAGACTCTTGAGAGTCCCTTGGACTGCAAGGAGATCCAACCAGTCCATTCTAAAAGACATCGATCCTGGGTGTTCATTGGAAGCACTGATGCTAAAGCTGAAACTCCAATACTTTGGCCACCTCATGTGACGAGTTGACTCACTAGAAAATACTCTGATGCTGGGAGGGATTGGGGGTGGGAGGAGACGGGACGACAGAGAATGAGATGGCTGAATGGCATCACCGACTCGATGGACATGAGTCTGAGTGAACTCCGGAAGTTGGTGATGGACAGGGAGGCCTGATGTGCTGTGACTCATGGGGTTGCAGAGAGTCGGACACAACTGAGCGACTGAACTGAACTGAAGTGAATGTTAGCTTCCTCTCTTACTTTTTTCCCTCTGGTTAAAATGCACATTCTTTTATTTTTTAACAAATGAATTATATCTATTTTTTCCTTTTTTAATTATTTGTTTTTTAATTGAACAATAATTGCTTTACAGAGTTTTGTTGTTTTCTGTCAAACCTCAACATGAATCAGCCTTAGGTATACATATATCCCCTCCGTTTTGAACCTCCCTTCAATCTTCTTCCCCATCCCACCCCTCTTGGTTGATAAAGAGGCCCTTTTTGAGTTTCCTGAACCATACAGCAAATTCCAATTGGTCATCTATTTTACATATGGTAATGTAAATTTCTCCTTTGCTTTTCACTTCTCTTCTTTTCACAGCTATTTGTAAGGCCTCCTCAGATAGCCATTTTGCAATTTTGCATTTCTTTTCCATGGTGATGGTCTTGGTCCCTGTCTCCGGTACAATGTCACGAACCTCCGTACAGAGTTCATCAGGCACTCTATCTATCAGATCTAGTCCCTTAAATCTATTTCTCACTTCCACTGTATAATCATAAGGGATTTGATTTAGGTTATATCTGAATGGTTTAGTGGTTTTTCCTACTTTCTTCAATTTAAGTCTGAATTTGACAATAAGGAGTTCATGATCTGAGCCACAGTCAGCTCCTGGTCTTGTTTTGCTAACTGTATAGAGCTTCTCCATCTTTGGCTGCAAAGAATATAATCAATCTGATTTTGGTGTTGACCATCTGCTGATGTCCATGTGTAGAGTCTTCTCTTGTGTTGTTGGAAGAGGGTGTTTGCTATGACCAGTGCGTTCTCTTGACAAAACTCTATTAGCCTTTGCCCTGATTCATTCCATGCTCCAAGGCCAAATTTGCCTGTTACTCTAGGTGTTTCTTGGCTTCCTACTTTTGCATTCCAGTCCCCTATAATGAAAAGGACATCTTTTTTGAGTGTTAGTTCTAAAAGGTCTTGTAGATCTTCATAGAACCGTTCAACTTCGGCTTCTTCAGCATTACTGGTTGGGGCATAGGCCTGGATTACTGTAATATTGAATGGTTTGCCTTGGAAACGAACAGAAATCATTCTGTCATTTTTAAGATTGCATCCAAGTATTGCATTTCGGACTCTTTTGTTGACCATGATGGCTACTCCATTTCTTCTAAGGGATTCCTGCCCACAGTAGTAGATATAATGGTCATCTGAGTTAAATTCACCCGTTCCAGTCCATTTTAATTCACTGATTCCTAGAATGTCTATGTTCACTCTTGCCATCTCCTGTTTGACCACTTCCAATTTGCCTTGATTCATGGACCTGACATTCCAGGTTCCTATGCAATATTGCTCTTTAGAGCACCGGACCTTGCTTCTATCACCGGTCACATCCACAACTGGTTGTTGGTTTTGCTTTTGCTCCATCCCATTATTCCTCCTAGAGTTATTTCTCCACTCATCTCCAGTGGCATACTGAGCACCTACCTACCTGGGGAATTCCTCATTCAGTAGCCTATCATTTTGCCCTTTGATACTGTTCATGGGGTTCTCAAGGCAAGTATACTGAAGTGGTTTGCCATTCCCTTCTCCAGTGGACCACATTTCGCTGTGGTCCATGTGATCAGATCGACTAGTTTCCTGTGATTATGATTTCAGTGTGTCTGCCCTCTGATGCCCCCTCGCAATACCTACCGTCTTTTTTGGGTTTCTCTTACCTTGGGCATGGGATATCTCTTCACAGCTGCTCCAAGAAAGCGCAGCCGCTGGACCTTACCTTGGATGTGGGGTATCTCCTCAAGGCCGCCCCTCCTGACCTTGAACGTGGAGTAGCTCCTCTCGGCCCTCCTGCGCCCACGCAGCCACCGCCTATTGGATGTAGGGTAGCTCCTCTCGGCCGCCGGCCCTGGCCTCAGGCATGGGGTAGCTCCTCTCGGCCGCGCTTCTTTGCATGGTCGGTTGTGGCGGGCCGGCGTCTCTCACGTCTGCGCCACAGGGGCCGGCATCTCTCGCGTCTGCGCTGCCAGAAAGCCTTCCTCAGTGATCAATGCAAAGAAATAGAGGAAAACAACAGAATAGGGAAAAAAAAGCGATCTCTTCAAGAAAATTAGAGATTCCAAGGGAACATTTCATGCAAAGATGGGCTAGATAAAGGACGAAATGGTATGGACCTAACAGAAGCAGAAGATACTAATAAGAGGTGGCAAGAATATACAGAAGAACTGTACAAAAAAGATCTTCACAACCAAGGTAGTCACGATAACATGATCACTGACCTAGAGCCAGACATCTTGGAATGTGAAGTCAAGTGGGCTTTAGAAAGCATCACTAGGAACAAAGCTAGTGTAGGTGATGGAATTCCAGTTGAGCTATTTCTAATCTTGAAAGATGATGCTGTGAAAGTGCTGCACTCAATAGGCCAGCAAATTTGGAAAACTTAGCAGTGGCCACAGGACTGCAAAAGGTCAGTCTTCATTCCAATCCCAAAGAAAGGCAATGCCAAAGAATGCTCAAACTACTGCACAATTGCACTCATCTCACACGCGAGTAAAGTCATGCTCAAAATTCTCCAAGCTAGGCTTCAACAATATGTGAACCGTGAACTCCCAGATGTTCAAGCATGTTTTAGAAAAGGCAGAGGCACCAGAGATCAAATTGCCAACATCCGCTGAATCATGGAGAAAGCAAGAGAGTTTCAGAAAAACATCTATTTCTGCTTCATTGACTATGCCAAAACCTTTGACTGTGTGGATCACAATAAACTGTGGAACATTCTGAAAGAGATGGGAATACTGGACCACCTGGCCTGCCTCTTAAGGAACCTGTATGCAGGTCAGGAAGCAACAGTCAGAACTGTACATGGAACAACAAACTGGTTCCAAATAGGAAAAGGAGTACGTCAAGGCTGTATATTGTCACCTTGCTTATTTAACTTATATGCAGAGTACATCATGAGGAACGCTGGGCTGGAAGAAGCACAAGCTGGAATCAAGATTGCTGGGAAAAATATCAATAACCTCAGATATGCTGATGACACTACCCTTATGGCAGAAAGTGAAGAGGAACTAAAAATCCTCTTGATGAAAGTGAAAGAGGAGAGTGAGAAGGTTGGCTTGAAGCTCAACGTTCAGAAAACAAAGATCATGGCATCTGGTCCCATCACTTCATGGGAAATAGATGGAAAAACAGTAGAAACAGTGTCAGACTTTATTTTTTTGGGCTCCAAAATCACTGCAGATGCTGATTACAGCCATGAAATTAAAAGACGCTTACTCCTTGGAAGGAATATTATGGCCAACCTTGATAGTATATTAAAAAGCAGAGACATTACTTTGCCAACCAAGGTCCGTCTAGTCAAGGCTATGGGTTTTCCCATTGTCATGTATGGATGTGAGAGTTGGACTGTGAAGAAAGCTGATCGCCGAAGAATTGATGCTTTTGAACTGTGGTGTTGGAGAAGACTCTTGAGAGTCCCTTGGACTACAAGGAAATCCAACCAGTCCATTCTAAAGGAGATCAATCCTGGGTGTTCATTGGAAGGAGTGATGCTAAAGCTGAAATGCAATACTTTGGTCACCTCATGCGACGAGTTGACTCACTGGAAAAGACTCTAATGCTGGGAAAGGTTGGTGGTGGGAGGAGACGGGGACGACAGATAATGAGATGGCTAGATGGCATCACCGACTCTGTGGAGATGAGTTTGGGTGAACTCTGGGTGTTGGTGATGGACAGGAAGGCCTGACGTGCTGTGATTCATGGGGTCGTGGAGAGTCAGACACGACTGAGCGACTGAACTGAAGTGAACTCTATGTAAATTTCTATGTTACTCTTTCCTTATATCTCACCCTCTCTTCCCCTCTCCCCATGTCCCTAAGTCTATTCTCTATGTTTGTTTCTTCATTGCTGCCCTATTAATAAATTCTTCATTACCATTTTTCTAGATTCCGTATATATGCATTAGAATATAATATTTATCCTTCTCTTTCTGAGTTACTTCACTGTGTATAATAGGCTCTAAGTTCATCCACCTCACTAGAACTGACTCAGATGTGTTCCTTTTTATGAGTGAGTGATATTCCATTGTATATATGAACTACAAGTTCTTTATCCATTTATCTGTCAATGGACATCTAGGTTGCTTCCACATTCTACCTATTGTAAATAGTGCTGCAGTGAATAATGGGATGCATGTAACTTTTTCAATTTTGGTTTTCTCAGGATGTATGCCTAGGATTCGGAGAAGGCAATGGCAAGCCACTCCAGTACTCTTGCCTAGAAAATCCCATGGATGGAGCAGCCTGGTAGGCTGCAGTCCGTGTGGTCGCTAAGGGTCCGACACTACTGAGTGACTTCACTTTCACTTTTCACTTTCACACATTGGAGAAGGAAATGGCAACCCACTGCAGTGTTCTTGCTTGGAGAATCCTAGGGACAGGAGAGCCTAGTGGGCTTCCATCTATGGGGTCACACAGAGTCGAACATGACGGAAGTGACTTAGCAGCAGTAGCAGCATGCCTAGGATTGGAATTGCTGGTTCATATGGTGGTTTCATTCCTAGTTTTTTTTTTTAATTAATTTATTTTTTATTGAAGCATAGTTGCTTTATAGAATTTTGCTGTTTTCTGTCAAACCTCAACATGAATCAGCCATAGGTATACATGTGTGCCCTTCCTTTTGAACCTCCCTCCCATCTACCTCCGATTCCCACCCCTCTAGGTTCATACAGAGCCCCTGTTTGAGTTTCCTGAGCCATACAGCAAATTCCCATAGACTATCCATTTTACATATGGTAATGTAACTTTCCATGTTACTCTTCCGTACATCTCACCCTCTCCTCCCCTCTTCCCATGTCTATAAGTCTATTCTCTATGTCTGTTTCTCCGTTGCTTTCCTGTAAGTAAATTCTTCAGTACCATTTTTCTAGATTCCGTTTATATATGTTAGAATACGGTGTTTATCTTTTTCTTTCTGACTCACTTCACAGTGTTCTAAGTTCTGGGTTCATCTACCTCATCAAAAGTGACTCAAATGTGTTCCGTTTTATGGATGAGTAATATTCTTTTGTGTATATATACCACGACTTCTTTATCTATTCATCTGTTGATGGATACCTAGGTTGCTTCCATGTTCTAGCTATTGTAAATAGTACTGCAATGAACAATGGAATACGTGTGTCTCTTTCAGTTTTGATTTCCTCAGGGTAAATGCCTACGAATGGGATTGCTGTGTCATATGGTGGTTTTATTCCTAGTTTTTAAAGGAATCTCCATAGCATCTTCCATAGTGGCTGTATCGATTTACATTCGCACCAAAAGTGCAAGAGCGTCCTCTTTTCTCCACACCCTCTCCAGCATTCATTGTTTGTAGACTTTTTGATGATGGCCATTCTGCCTGGTGTGAGATGATATCTCATTATAGTTTTGATTTGCATTTCTCTAAAAATGAGCGATGCCGAACATCTTTTCATGTGTTTGCTAGCCTTCTGTCTGTGTTCTTTGTAGGAATGTCTGTTTAGGTCTTTTCCCCACTTTTTGATTGGGTTGTTTGTTTTTCTGGTATTGAGTTGTAAGAGCTGCTTGCATATTTTGAAAATTAAACCTTTGTCAGTTGTTTCATTTTCTCCCATTCTACGGGTTGTCTTTTTACCTTGCTTATAGTTTCCTTTGCTGGCAAAAAGCTTTTAAGTTTAATCAGGTCCCACTTGTTTACTTTTGTTTTTATTTCCATTACTCTAGGAGGCAGATCATAGAAGATCTTACTTTGATTTATGTTATTGAGTGTTCTGCCTATATTTTCATGTAAGAGTTTTATAGTTTCTGGTCTTACATTTAGGTCTTTCATCCATTTTGAGTTTATGTAAAAAGCACATTCTTGACAGATAAGAGGTCACTCAGTTTTGCCCTGGCTTCCTGCCCAGCAATAGATTGCCTCTAGAAGTAAGCCGTGGGTGAGGTATATTTTTCTCCTGTGTGTCACTTGCTTTGCCTCGTCTAATATTTGGCATGCTCTAGGTACTCAGTGAGGAGAAGGCAATGACACCCCACTCCAGTACTCTTGCCTGGAAAATCCCATGGATGGAGAAGCCTGGTAGGCTACAGTCCATGGGGTCGCTAAGAGTCGGATATGAGTGAGCGACTTCACTTTCTCTTTTCACTTTCATGCATTGGAGAAGGAAATGGCAACCCACTCCAGTGTTCTTGCCTGGAGAATCCCAGGGACAGGGGAGCCTGGTGGGCTTCCGTCTGTGGAGTCGCACAGAGTCGGACACGACTGAAGCGACGCAGCAGCAGCAGGTACTCTGAGTGTAGAATTCTTATATGACAACATGAATTTCCCAATGTGGTGCTGAGAGGATTGCAGTGTGTCAGCATTAGACTGTGACAGGCTAGCATTCTTAGTGCTCCTTTGAAGACTGTGTGATTTCTATTAATTGTTGTTCTGAGAGGCAGAGAGCTTAACACAAATAACGACTGAGTCTTCCATCCCTCATAAGGCTTTTCAACAATTGATTTTCAGTTAAACCTTGCAGGATTTTTCCATATCTTTAACATCATCTTTTAAGATGTAGTACTGAAATGCTTAAACAGTATCAAAGAACGTATAATTTACAGAGTCAGTCTTAGATTCCAATTTTCTTGGAAATGTTTTACTTATTATTAGACTGTCTAAATGCATTGTAGATAAACATTTGAAAGGCATATTCACTGTAGACTATTGTGTTCCTTCTTCTTCTTTTAAAAAATTAATGAAGTTAATACATGTGAAAAATATTGAGGAGAAAAAAAATTAACTGATATACAGGTGAATTTTAAATGCCATTGTCTGAGCATTAGCTCCCAGAGCCTTTAGCTATACCAGTAGGAACTACCTTTTGGGTAGGTGGAGTTGTTCAAGGTTATATTTGAAGAAGTTGAAACTGCTGAGGCAAAATCCTGACTTGCTTTTCTGACACTGCGTTTCTCATCCTCATTTCTGAGCAGATTGAATTAAAATAACAGTTATCTTACACTCTTTACCTTCTCTCCCATCTTTAGGAGCGGAAAAAGAAATTTGAAAAGGATGGAGAGAGATTTTATTCCTTGCTGGATCGGCACTTACATCTGTCTTCCAAAAAGAAAGAATCTCAGTTACAAGAGGTATGTTCAAAATGTCTGTCCCTGCCTTCTATTGCCAGGTATGCCTTGGTACATGCCTCAGCAGAGAACCATGTATAATATTTGTGCTTGCAGATTAAACTATGGCCAGGGTCTCAGGACTCCTGAGTTCTCAAGTCATCTCCTCCACAAACTCAGAGTGTGACTTTGGATAAGATATTTCTTTCTTGGCCTCAGTTTCTCTGTCAAAGGAAGTGTGATACTACTCACAGATCCCTTCCAGTTCTACGTTTCTGATTCCAGATGAGGATATAGAACTAGCATTGTAGGATGGAAGAAGATGGTGGAGGGGTAAGATGGGGAGATCACCTGCCTCCCCACAAATACATAAAAAAATTCATCAGAATTTGGAACAAGTCCTACAGAACAACTTATAAATGACAGCTCGGTCCATGGGATTCTCCAGGCAAGAATACTGGAGTCAGTTGCCATTTCCTTCTTCAGGGCATCTTCCGGACCGAGGGATAGAACCCAGGTCTCCCGCATTGCAGGCGGACGCTTTAACCTCTGGGCCACCAGGGAAGCCCCTAAATGACAGCAGAAGACCCCAAACCTCCAGAAAGGCAAGCAAATCTCCTTAGAATGAGGTAGGACAAAGGATAAACACACACACAAAGACAAAGGACTTCAAGTCGGGAGTTTGTGCCCCAAGGGAGGGGGGGAGTCAAGAAGGAGGAAAAGTTTCTGAGCACTTGTAAAGCCCCTCACAGGCGGGACCAATGGGGGAGCTGTGAAACATCAGAGTGTTGTGCAACAGCATCGACTTAGAAGGCAAAATACTGAGAAAGCTGCTTAACAACACTTCTCAGCCCATAAGCAGCTCACAAACCCCAACCTGGAATGGGGGAGTGGTGGTGCAGGTATCCAAGGCTCCAATGAAGATCGCAGGGAGAGGTAGGGGGCTGGTGGCCATGATGATGTGTGCTGAAAGTGCTACTTTGACAAGGCTGTGGAATTAGACATGCCTGCCAGTGCCAAAGCCAGGAAAGGTGCTGGAAGCAACAGACAGAACACTGCTTATGCGTTCCCAATCCCAGAGGTTGCAGCTAGCACCAGGCCATGAGCAGGCACAGGTTACTGCCCACACCTTGCAGGGAGCTTAAACAGCATGGCTCTTTCTAGAGACCCATGAACTGGGGTCCCTAGACCCCAGTTTTCTCTGGGAAAATTCACAAACTGCCTTAGACTGTAACAGCATCCAACAGCTTACTACTTTCACAGGCATTCCCCTGTACAACTCAAATGTGGCTGCCATATCCTCCTCTCTCCCCAGCCCAAGAGAGCATGTGAGCCTTAATGAGCCTCAGCCTTCACTCTCTTGTGTCCAGGTGGGGAACAGACTGTGGACTCTAGGAGAAACTGTGAACTTTAGGAGCAACTATAAACTGAAATGAGGCCAGATGTGAGACTGACTCCATGCTGCCCACAAGTTTCAGAGACCTTCCTAGAAGTATTAGAAGACTTTGGTGTAGGTTTCACTTAGTATTCTGGGCTGCTGAGTGTTGCCTTCACCACGAATATTGGGAACTTGTCTTTTGCGTTGTGTGGCTTGTGAGGTCTTGGAGGTTCAATAGGCAACGAGCCTGAACCCCTGAGGTAGAGACGCAAGCCCAAGGCCTTGAACAACTAGAGTACACCTGACCCTGCTGCTGCTAAGTCGCGTCAGTTGTGTCCGACTCTGTGGGACCCCATAGATGGCAGCCCACTAAGCTCCCCCATCCCTGGGATTCTCTAGGCAAGAACACTGAAGTGGTTTGCCATTTCTTTCTCCAATGCATGATAGTGAAAAGTGAAAATGAAGTCACTCAGTCGTGTCTGACTCTTAGAGACCCCATGGACTGTAGCCTACCAGGCTCCTCCATCCATGGGATTTCCCAGGCAAGAGTACTGGAGTGGGGTGCCATTGTCTTCTCCACACCTGACCCTAGGGAACATTAATAGATGAGAGACCCCCGAAAGACCTCCATCTCAATACCAAAGCCAAGCCCACCCAAAGGACAGCAAGCACCAATACCCAGATACCCCATGCTAATCCTTCAAGAAAACAGAAACATAACATTACACACTAGTGGACAGGCTGCCAAAAGCCACACTGGACCATAGACACCCCAAAACCTACTACTGGACATGGTGCTACCCATCAGAGAGGTGAGATCCAGCTCCATCAACCAGAACACAGGCACAAGTACCCCCAACCAGGAAACCTTTACATGGCACTGGTCCAACCTCATTCATGGGCGACTGACTCCACAACTAAGAATAATGACCTCAAGACTTTTTTCTTTTTAAAAATATCACAATCTTCATTTCCATTATAAACTTCTACCTCTGCACTGGCTTTCCGTGGTGCTGTGAATTTTTTTTCCTTTTTGAATTTTTTGTTTTTCTTCTGTTTGACTTTTTTTTTTTTGAATTGTTCTTTTCCCGCTGTAGTAGTTTAATATATTTAAGTGATTTTTACATACTTCTATTTAATCTTGGAGAATTTTGAGCATGACTTTACTAGCGTGTGAGATGAGTGCAATTGTGCGGTAGTTTGAGCATTCTTTGGCATTGCCTTTCTTCTGGATTGGAATGAAGACTGACCTTTTCCATTCCTGTGGTCACTGCTGAGTTTTCCAAATTTGCTGGCCTATTGAGTGCAGCACTTTCACAGCATCATCTTTCAAGATTTGAAATAGCTCAACTGGAATTCTATCACCTCCACTAGCTTTGTTCGTAGTGATGCTTTTTAAGGGCCATTTGACTTCACACTCCAAGATGTCTGGCTCCAATACTTTGGCCACCTCATGCGATGAGTTGACTCACTGGAAAAGACTGTGATGCTGGGAGGGATTGGGGTCGGGAGGAGAAGGGGATGATAGAGAATGAGATGACTGGGTGGCATCACCGACTCGATGGACATGAGTTTGAGTGAACTCCGGGAGTTGGTGATGGACAGGGAAGCCTGGCGTCCTATGATTCATGGGGTCGCAAAGAGTCGGAGATGACTAAGCGACTGAAATGAACTGAACTGATATGCCAAATATGGACAAACTGGAGGAAATGGATAGATTCTTTGAAATGTTTAGCCTTCCAAGACTGAACCAGGAAGAAATAGAAATTATGAATAAGCCAGTCACAAACACTGAAATCGAAACTGTGATTATAAAGTCTCCCCAAGAAACAAAAGCCCAGGGCCAAATGGCGTCACAGAGTTCTGTCAAACGGTGGCTCAGAGGTTAAAGCGTCTGCCTCCAATGCGGGAGACTCGGGTTCGATCCCTGGGTTGGGAAGATCCCTGGAGAAGAAAATGGCAACCCACTCCAGTACTCTTGCCTGGAGAATCCCACGGACGGAGGAGCCTGGTAGGCTACAGTCCACGGGGTCGCAAAGAGTCGGACATGACTGAGTGACTTCACTTTCACTATTCTTCTAAAACTCTTCCAAAAAATTGCAGAGAATGTGATACTTGCAAATACATTTTGTGAGGTCACCATCACCCTGATACCAAAACCAGACAAAGACATCACACACACGAAAAAAATTATAGGCCAATATCACTGATGAACATAGATGCAAACACCCTCAACAAAATTCTAGCAAACCGAATTCAACAAAAGTTTAAAATACCATACACCATCATCAAGTCAGGTTTATCCCAGTTATGCAAGGAATCTTCAATATAAACAAGTCAGTCAATGGGAGACAACATATTAATAAATAGAGAGATAAAATCCATATGAAAATCTCATTAGATGCAGAAAATCTTTGACAGAATTCAGTAGTCATTTATGATAAAACTCTTCAAAAATTGGACATAAAAGGAACTTAACATAATAAAGGTCATATAGAGCAAACCCACAGCAAACATTATTCTCATTGGTGAAAAACTGAAATCATTCCCTCTAAGATCAGGAGCAAGACAAGCCTGCCTACTCTTGCCACTATTATTTAACATAGTTTCAGAATTCTCAATTATGGCAATCAGAGAAGAATGAGAAATAAAGGGAATCCAGATTGGAAAGGTGACTGAGATTGGAAAGGAAGAAGTAAAACTCTGTTTGCAGATGACATGATGTTTATGTAGAAAATCCTAAAGATACTATAACAAAATTATTAGAGTTATCAGCAAATTTAGTATCACAGGATACAAGATCAATACACAGGATGCCCACCGTCAAAAAATCCACAAACCAGTGCTGGGGAGGATGTGGAGAAAAGGGAATGCTCTTGTACTGTTGTTGGGAATGTAAATTGATACAGCCACTATGGGGGACAGTATGGACATTCCTTATAAAACTAATAATAAAACTACCATCTGACCCAGCGATACCACTTCTAGGCGTATACTGTGAGGAAACCAAAATTGAAAAAGACACATGTACCCCAATGTTCACTGCAGCACTATTTACACTAGCTGAGACATGGAAGCAACCTAGATGTCCACTGACAGATGAGTGTATAAAGAAGCTGTGGTACATATATACAATGGAATATTACTCAGCCATAAAAAGGAACACATCTGAGTCAGTTCTAATGAGGTGGATGAACCTAGAGCCTATTATACAGAGTGAATTAAGTCAAAACAAATATCATATATTACACACACACACACACACTTATATATATGGAATCTAGAAAGATTGTACTGATGAACCTATTTGCAGGGCAGAAATGAAGACACAGACATAGTGATGAACGTATGGACATGGAGGGGAGGAAAGAGAGGGTAAGACAAATGGAGACAGTAGCATGAAAGCATGTATGCTACGACTTGTAAAATGGATAGCCATTGGGAATTTCCTGTATGACTCAGGGTACTCAAACTAGGGGTCTGTAACAACCTAGAGGGGTGGGGAAGGGTGGGAGGTGGGAAGGAAGTTCAAGAGTGCAGGGACGTATGTATACTTATGGCTAATTCTTGTTGATGTTTGGCAGAAAGCAAATTCCTTAATTTGAAAAATTTTAAAAGATAACTAGCATTGCATTTGATAGGTCAGGAATAGATATGCTTTTTTTCTATGAGGTTTTTCAACAGTAAGTTTTTTATTTTAGGTTCTGCACTAGGTGTATAATTACGGAAAACTAAACAAACTGATCATATCGATCACAACCTTGTCTAACTCAATGAAACTATGAGCCATGCTGTGTAGGGCCACCCAAGACAGATGGGATATGGTGGAGAGTTCTGATAAAACATGTTGGACTGGAGAATGGCATGGCAAATCACTTCAGCATTCTTGCCGGGAGAACCCCATGAATAGTATGAAAAGGGAAAAAGATGTGACAGTGAGCAATGAACTCCCCAGGTTGGTAGGTGCCCAATGTGCTACTGGAGAAGAGCAGAGAAATAGCTCCAAAAGGAATGAAGAGGCTGAGACGAAGCAGAAACAGTGCCCAGTTGTGTATGTGTCTGGTGGTGAAAGTAAAGTCCTATGTTATAAAGAACAATATTGTATAAGAACCTTGGATGCTAGATCAGTGAATCAAGGTAAATTGGAAGTGTTTAAACAGGAGAAGGCAAGAGTGAACATTGATATTTTAGGAATCAGTGAACTAAAATGGATGGTAATAGTCCATTTAATTTAGATGACCATTTTTTTTACTACTGTGGGCAAAAATCCCTTAGAAGAAATGGAGTAGCCCTCACAGTCAACAAAAGAGTCCGAAATGCAGTACTTGGGTGCAATCTCAAAAACAATAGAAAGATCTCAGTGTGGTTTCAGTAATCAAATCTATGTCCTAACCACTAATGACAAAGAAGCTGAAGTAGAGCAGTTTTATGAAAAACTGCCACACCGTCTAGAACTAACAACAAAAAAGATGTCCTTCTCATCATAGGGGACTGTAATACAAATGTAGGAAGTCAAGAGATACCTGCAGGAGCAGGAAACTTTGACCTTGGAGTATAAAATGAAGCAGGGCAAAGCTAACAGAGTTTTGCCAAGAGAACACATTGGTCATACCAAACACCCTCTTCCAACAAAACAACAGATTACTCTAAACATGGACATCACCAGATGGTCAGTACCAAAATCAAATTGATTATATTCTTTGCAGCTGAAGATGGAGAAATTCTATTCAATCAGAAAAAACAAGACCTGGAGCTGACTGTGACTCAGATCATGAACTCCACACTGTAAAATTCAGACTTAAATTGAAGAAAGTAGGGAAAACAACTAGATCATTCAGGTATGACCTAAATCAAATCCCTTACGATTGTACAGTGGAAGTGACAGAGGAATTAGATCTGATAGAGAGAGTACCCTAAGAACTATGAATGGAGTTTCATAACATTGTATAGGAGGTGGTGATCAAAACCATCCCCTAGAAAAAGAAATGCAAAAGAGCAAAATGGTTGTCTGAGGAGGCCTTACAAATAGTTGAGAAAAGAAGAGATTCAAAAAGCAAAGGAGAAAAGGAAAGATATACCCATCTGAATACAGAGTTCCTAAGAATAGCATTACTTTGCCAACGTCTTAGAAGTGTTCCTTTCATCTTAGAAATGTTCCATGTGAGTAAAATCAGATTGTGTGAGCTCCACAGAACTATCAGAGTCCCACATTACTTTGCCAACAAAGGTCTGCCTAGTCAAGGCTATGGTTTTTCCAGTAGTCATGTATAGATGTGAGAGTTGGACTGTGAAGAAAGCTGATCGCCGAAGAATTGATGCTTTTGGACTGTGGTGTTGGAGAAGACTCTTGAGAGTCCCTTGGATTGCAAGGAGATCCAACCAGTCCATCATAAAGGAGATCATTCCTGGGTGTTCATTGGAAGGACTGATGCTAAAGCTGAAACTCCAATACTTTGGCCACCTCATGCGACGAGCTAACTCACTGGAAAAGACTCTGATGCTGGCAAAGGTTGGGGGCAGGAGGAGAAGGGGACGACAGAGGATGAGATGGTTGGATGGCATCACCGACTCAATGGATATGAGTTTGGGTAAATTCCGGGAGTTGGTGATGGACAGGGAGGCCTGGTGTGCTGCAGTCCATGGGATCGCAAAGAGTTGGACACGACTGAGCAACTGAGCTGAACTGAGCTGATTCTGGTTCTTTAGACTATGTTTGTTGGTTTATTTTACTTTTTTGTACGCTTTGTAACATTTTGTTGAATGCTGAACATGATGCCCTGGGTAAAAGGAACTGAGATAAAAGGATGTTATTATGTGGTTTTATGCTTATCTGACTAGGATTTAGGCTGTGCTTAATTTGCTATAACTGCTCTTGCTAGAGGCGAAAATCTCCTCTGGTATCTTTGTATTTTTGTCTTTGGATTTTTTAAGAGATCTTAAATGAGTTCTGACATTGGTTGCAGCAACAGGCTTCTGCTTCTGGGCTTCTGCTCTGGTAATCTCAGATTCTCTATATTCAACTATCTATCCAATTTTTGAGACAGTTGTTTTTCCTTTGATTTCAGTGGTCTGTTGGTTTTAAGAAGAGTGGTTCATTCTCAGTTTAGCTTTTCCTTGTTTGAGGATGAGCACAATAACTTCTAAGCTTCTTATTTGTTAGGCCCGAAACCGGATATCCTGCATCAGTCAATTTTTCTATCTTGGCTTCATGTTTCTTATTTGTAAAATAAAGGGACAAGATCACTGCTTGGTAGGATAATTGTCTTCCAGCCCTAGCATTCTGTTGAATCCATAAACACTGACTTGCATGAATGACTACGCCAATATGTGACATTTATTACACTTCTTCTTCAGGCAGACCTCCAGGTGGACAAGGAGAGGCACAATTTCTTTGAGTCATCTCTTGACTATGTTTATCAAATCCAGGAAGTTCAAGAGTCTAAGAAGTTCAATATTGTGGAGCCAGTAAGTTCTAATGATGAATGGTCTAAAATTATTTACCAAATGTCAAGTAAATGTAGAGAACTTTGATTATAAAATTGGAGTCTCAAAGAATATGAATATAGTCAATGCTTAATAATGAATGTCAAAGAAATAGACACACTGGCTTGTGTTATTCTTGCTCTCTAACCGATGTTTTCTCTCTCACTCTTCCTCACTCTTCCCCACCTTCCTCCCTCCTCCGATTTCTCTCTATAGCTATGATTTTTCTTTATATTTCTTTTCCTCCTCTCCTTTCTCCTGTTTTTTGATTTTTCTGTCACCCTTCGTTTTACTTTGTTCTCCTCCCTTCCTTCTTCTCACACTTTCATAAGGTTTCTGAAAATACCCATCATATCCCAGACACTGTTCTAAGAATGCATGTTTCTTGCATTCAGTGACTTCCCATTCTATTTTTACTTCTATCCTTTAAATATTTTTCTAATTAAATATCCTTAATATATTATACAAGATGATGTACTGTGGTTTGATAAGTATTTTGATTTTTAGCAACTTTCTTTTTTATTATAAAAACAATGTAAAACAGTTGCAGAAAAAGCTAGAAAAAAATTTTAATATATGTAAAACAAATACAACATATCTCCCATACAGAGATGATCACTGTTAATATTGTGGTGTTTGCCTCCTAAATTCTGTGTCTGTTATATTCTTTTGTCTATTTATTGTGCATATGTACTTGTTGGTGAGGGTGTGTGTGCACATGTGCATGTGTGTGTACACATATTACACATAAGCATATATATCTGTGTATATGTTATCTGTGATCACAGTTGTATATATCTGTATATGTACATTTGCAAACAAATATTTATTCATTTATCCAATAAGCATTTGTTGAGCCTCTGTTATATGCAGGCACTGTGGTAAATACTGGGTATCATATAGTGAAAAAGACAGACTCAGTTTCTGTCTTTGTGAAGACTACACTTTCATGGGGTGGAAAGAAGGATACACATAAATAATTTGAGTTATGGTAATGGCTAAAACAAAGAACAGGAACCGACAGCTACTTTAGGTCAAATGGTCAAGGGGGATCTCTGACAGTGTCATTTAAGATGAGATCTAAAGAAAGAAAAGATAAGGCAATGTGAATAATCGGAAGAGAACTTTCCAGGCACAGAAAAGAACACATGTACATAGTCCTTAAGTTAGTAAAGAATGGTGAGAATGGTGTTAGTAAGTCCTTAATGGGGAGAAGGCAATGGCAAGCCACTCCAGTACTCTTGCCTAGAAAATCCCATGGATGGAGGAGCCTGGTAGGCTGCAGTCCGTGGAGTCGCTAAGGGTCGGACACAACTGAGCAACTTCACTTTCACTTTTCACTTTCACACATTGGAGAAGGAAATGGCAACCCACTCCAGTGTTCTTGCCTGGAGAATCCCAGATAAGGGGGAGCCTGGTGGGCTTCCGTCTATGGGGTCGCACAGAGTCAGACACGACTGAAGTGACTTAGCAGCAGCAGCAGCAAGTCCTTAATGGTGTTAGTAAGTCCTTAAGTTAGTAAAGAATGATGAGTATCACTGATGAGAGAAAAGGAGGGTGGCAGGAAATAATATCTGATAAGAAGGCATAGGACCTTTAGGCATGGTGAAGGGGTTAGATTTTAGTCTGAATTGTAGTAGAAAAATCACTGATGCATATTAAATAGGATATGACATGAGCTGATTTTGTTGTGTGGAGAATAGCTTGGAAGAAGACAGTGTTGGAAATGAGGAAATGAGTTAGGCTATCCCAGTGGTCTAGGCAAGTGAAAATGTTGCTTTGGGTTAGGGTGGTGGTAGTAGAAATAGAAAAGAATGATTGGATTAGAGATATATTTTGGAAGCAAAACTGACAGGGCTTACTGATTGATTAGACTAAGATGTGAGTGAAAGAAACCAGAATTCTTTGCTTTTTGGCTTGACTGACTAAGTAAGTAGGTGGTGGTATCTTTTCTTGAGATGGGAAAACTTGAAAAGTAAAAGGAAGGATGTCTACATAACTGTGTGTGTGGTACATACACTCATGTGCATTTATATATATGTTTGTACATGTACACATATATACCTGTATGTATGTATGTATATTTAGGGCTTCCCTGGTAGCTCAGTTGGTGAAGAATTTGCCTGCAGTGCAGGAGACTGGGAATTGATCCCTGGGTCAGGAAGATCCCCAGGAGAATGAAATGGCAGTCCACTCCAGTATTCTTGCCTGGGAAATCCCATGGACAGAGGAGACTGGTGGGCTACAGTTCATGGGGTTACAAAAGTTGGACACAAGTTAGTGACTAAACCATCACCACCACCATGTGTGTGTGTGTGTATATATATATATATATATATACATATACACATGTGTATAGTACATAATTATGTACACAGTTTTTAATATGTTTATGTATATATACATATATTGGGTTAGCAAGAAGATTTGTTCAAGTTTTCCCATGATAACATCTTACAGAAAAATCCCGATAAACTTTTTGGCTAACCCAATATATTTAGTTTGTGTTTGTGTGTTTTGTGTGTGTTATTCGATCAGTCATGTCTGACTCTTTGTGACCTGATGGACTATAGCCCATCATGCTCCACTGTTCATGGGATTCTCCAGTCAAGAATACTTGAATGGGTTGCCATTCCTTTCTCCAGGAGATCTTCCCTACTAGGCATCAAACTTGGGTCTCCCACATTGCAGTCAGATTATTTACCATCTGAGCCACCGGGGAAGCCTATAAATTGTCGTTATGTACATATATACTTGGCAAATTTGGAAAACTCAACAGTCGCCACAGAACTGGAAAAGGCTGGTTTTCATTCCAATTCCAAAGAAAGGCAATGCCAAAGAATCCTCAAACTACCACACAATTGCACTCATCTCACACGGTAGCAAAGTAATGCTCAGAATTCTCAAAGCCAGGCTTCAACAGTACATGAACCGTGAAATTCCAGATGTTCAAGCTGAATTAAGAAAAACAGGAACCAGAGATCAAATTGCCAACATCCGTTGGATCATCAAAAAAGCAAGAGAGTTCAAAAGTCTGTTCTATACATCTGTGTCCCTTTTGCTCTCTTGTATACAGGTTTATTGTTATCATTGGGCAAGGGTGGGATGATTTGGGAGAATGGCATTGAAACATGTATATTATCATATGTTAAATGAATCGCCAGTTCAGGTTCGATGCATGACACAGGATGCACGGGGCTGGTGTACTGGGATGAACCAGAGGGGTGGGATGGGGAGGGAGGTGGGAGGGGGGTTCAAGATGGGGAAGACATGTGCACCTGGGGCAGATTCATGTCAATGTATGGCAAAACCAATACAATAATGTAAAGTAATCAGCCTCCAATTAAAATAAATAAAAGGTTAAAAAAAAAGCAAGAGAGTTTCAGTAAAACATCTACTTCTGCTTTATTGACTCTGCCAAAGCCTTTGACTGTGTGGATCACAAGAAACTGTGGAAAAGTCTTCAAGAGATGGGAATACCTGACCACCTGACCTGCCTCCTGCGAAATCTGTATGCAGGTTGAGAAGCAACAGTTAGAACTGGACTTGGAACAACAGACTGGTTCCAAATCAGCAAAGGAGTATGTCAAGGCTGTATATTGTCACCCTGCTCATTTAACTTATATGCAGAGTACATCATGGGAAATGCTGGACTGGATGAAGCACAAGCTGGAATCAAGATTGCCGGGAGAAATATCAATAACCCCAGATATTCCGATGACACCACCATTATGGCAGAAAGTGAAGAAGAACTAGAGTCTCTTGATGAACGTGAAAACGGAGAGTAAAAAAATTGGCTTAAAATTCAACATTCAGAAAACTAAGATCATGACATCTGGTCTCATCGTTTTCTGTCAAATAGATAGGGAAATAATGGAAACAGTGAGATACTTTATTTTTCTGGGCTCCAAAATCACTGCAGATGGTGACCGCAGCCATGAAATTAAAAGGCACTTGCTCCTTGGAAGAAAAGCTATAACCAATCTAGACAGCATATTAAAAAGCAGAGATATTACTTTGCCAACGGAAGTCCATCTAGCCAAAGGTATGGTTTTTTCCAGTAGTCATGTGTGGATGTGAGAGTTGGACTATAAAGAAAGCTGAGCATAGAAGAATTGATGCTTTTGAACTGTGGTGTTGGAGAAGGCTCTTGAGAGTCCCTTGGATTGAAAGGAGTTCCAATCAGTCAATCCTAAAGGAAATCAGTCCTAGATATTCATTGGAAGGACTAATGCTGAAATTGAAACTCCAGTATTTTGGCCATCTGATGTGAAGAACTGACTCATTGTAAAAGACCCTGATGCTGGGAAAGATTGAAGGCAGGAGGAGAAGGGGATGCTAGAGGATGAGATGGTTGGTTGGCATCACCGACTCTATGGATATGAGTTTGAGTAAGCTCTGAGAGTTGGTGATGGACAGGGAACCCTGGTGTGCTACATTCCATGGAGTCACAAAGAGTTGGACATGACTGAGCCACTGAACTGAACATATATATTAATACACACATATAGATGTGTTTGCATGTATATAGTATGTAAATGCATGTTTATATGTGCTTCGTTGTTTACTTTCTAAAAAGAATAGAGCAGTTTTTACTACTTCCTGTTACACTTTACTCTGTGGTGGCTCAGATGGTAAAGAGTCCTCCTGCAGTGCAGGAGAGCTGGGTTTTATCCGTGGATCAGGAAGATCCCCTGGAGAAGGAAGCGGCTACTCACTCCAGTATTCTTGACTGGGAAATCCCATGGATAGAGGAGCCTAGCAGTCTTCAGCCTATGTGGTCGCAAAGAGTCTGACACAACTGAGCAACCAACACACACACACACACTCACACACACATTACACTTTACTATTGCCATCATTGAGCATTGATTTTTAATATGTTTGTATTTCACAGACGAAATTTTTATTTTGTTGTTATTTGTGTATATTTGTTTTTTATTGGAGTGAACATTTGAAACATTAAAAAATATATTTTATTGATCATTTCTATGTCCTTTGTAATGTCCCACCCCCTCCCCAATAAATTTCTAATTTAAAAATTGTTTTTCAAAACACTCTCCGACATAAATCACAGCAGGATCCTCCAAGACCCACCTCCCAGAATATTGGAAATAAAAGCAAAAATAAACAAATGGGACCTAATTAAAATCAAAAGCTTCTTCACAGCAAAGGAAACTCTAAGCAAGGTGAGAAGACAACCTTCAGAATGGGAGACAATAATAGCAAATGAAGCAACTGATAAAGGATTAATCTCCAAATTATACAAGCAGCTCCTGCAGCTTAATTCCAGAAAACTAAGTGACCCAATCAAAAAATGGGCCAAAGAACTAAACAGACATTTCTCCAAAGAAGACATAAAGATGGCTAATAAACACATGAAAAAATGCTCAACATCCCTCATCATCAGAGAAATGCAAATCAAAACCACAATGAGATACCATTTCACACCAGTCAGAATGGCTGCTATCCAAAAGTCTACATGCAATAAGTGCTGGAGAGGGTGTGGAGAGAAGGGAACCCTCTTACACTGTTGGTGGGAATGCAAACTAGTACAGCCACTATGGAGAACAGTGTGGAGATTCCTCAGAAAACTGGAAATAGAACTGCCATATGATCCAGCGATCGCACTCCTGGGCATACACACCGAGGAAACCAGAATTGAAAGAGACACATGTACTCCAATGTTCATTGCAGCACTGTTTATAATAGCCAGGACATGGAAGCAACCTAGATGTCCATCTGCAGATGAATGGATAAGAAAGCTTTGGTACATATACACAATGGAGTATTTCTCAGCCATCAAAAAGAATGCATTTGAATCAGTTTTAATGAGGTGGATGAAATTGGAGCCAATTATACAGAGTGAAGTAAGCCAGAAAGAAGAACATCAATACCGTATATTAACGCATATATATGGAATTTAGAAAAATGGTAACCTAAACCCTGTATAAGAGACTGCAAAAGAGACAGAGGCATTTAGAACAGTCTTTGGGACTCTGTGGGAGAGGGTGAAGGTGGAATGATTGGAGAGAATGGAATTGTAGCATGTATATTATCATAAGTGACCAGTCCAGGTTCGACGCATAAATTTTCCTCTGTTCAAAAAAATAAATAAATAAAAAATAAAATACCATGCAATAACATCAAAAAAAAAAAACCACACAAAAAAAATTGTTTTTCAAAAAAAGATCCTTGGATATTTTAGTATTATGATATTTTCATTATGATCATTTATCCATTTTTACTTATTGTTTTTATCAACAAATATTTGAGTCTCCTTCCCTAGTGGCTCAGCATTAAAGAATCTGCCTGCAATGCTGGAGACGCAGGAGACAGTGGTCCAGTCCTTGGGTCTGGAAGATCCCCTGGAGAAGGGAATGGCAACCCACTCCAGTATTCTTTCCTAGGCAATCCCATGGACAGAGGAGCCTGACAGACTACAGTCCACGGGATCACAAAGAATCCAACACTACTGAAGTGACTGAACATGCATGTATTTATGAGTACTTACACTGTGCCAGTCCTGAAGATATAAAGACAGTCTATTCCCACATTATGTTTATCCTGTCCACATTTTGATTGGTTTCATATGCTATCTGAAAATGGTATTGTTGAATAAATTTGTTAGTAGTTCTTATTTTCTGGATTTGAGTCCAGTGTGAATGTTTAACCTAATGAAAAAATAGCTATGTGTAGACCTATTTGTGTTTGCTTTACTGCTTTTAACACTATACTGGTTAAACACTGTGTGAAGTTTCTTTCTTGTGTATCTTGTTTCCGTTTATTTGATTAATGAGAAGACGGTGGTGATAAAGTTATTTTTATACATTTTCTCTAGGTCTTGGCCTTTCTTCATAGTCTCTTCATTTCCAACAGCTTGACTGTGGAACTAACACAGGATTTCCTCCCGTATAAACAACAGCTTCAGCTCAGTTTACAGAATGTGAGTTTGCATGTGGGTTTCTTCACCACTCGTTGCATTGCAATTGGATATCAGTCTCAATATCTTGACTTTTGAATTTTAGGTTATCATATCCCAGCTAATTTGTGAGGACCAACTGGTATGGATCACAAATATTTTAGTGTAATAGATTGTACTCTTCCAGTTTCAACTATTCCCTGAGGAACATTCTTTGAGGCTGACTGTTGTTCAAATCCACCCTTCCACCCACTAACACATCTATCTATCCAATATTTATTAAATGTTGCTAATTTGCTATATCTCTCCCAGATTAGAACTCACCTATGGGGTTATTTAAGTACAGGTCTTATGCTAGTAAGTCAAGATACTCTCTTTGTAGGTTTTATTAATATGAATTCCCATTCCTCCCTTCCTTTTCTCATTTTTTTTTCTCACTACATTCAGTTCAGTTCAGTCGCTCAGTCGTGTCCGACTTTTTGCGACCCCATGAATCGCAGCACACCAGGCCTCCCTGTCCATCACCAACTCTTGGAGTTCACTCAACCTCATGTCCATCGAGTTGGTGATACCATCCAGCCATCTCATTCTCTGTCATCCCCTTCTCCTCCCGCCCCCAATCCCTCCCAGCGTCAGAGTCTTTTCCACTGAGTCAACTCATCGCATGAGTTGGACAAAGTATTGGAGTTTCAGCTTCAGCATCAGTCCTTCCAGTGAACACCCAGGATTGATCTCCTTTAGAATGGACTGGTTGGATCTCCTTGCTGTCCAAGTTAAATAAATTATCTTGAAAGATTGTCTTAACCTTCTTTCCCATGCTGATTCTTATAGATGGACATAGGCACAGCCTTCCCTTCCTTGTTGCATATCATTTTTCTCATTTAGTTATTTAACCCACATTTAACAATTACTTAGGTATATAATGAACATATACCTTGTGCCAGGCGTTGTAAAATGCCCTGAACATATCATAATGAGGCACGTTAGTTTTTGTCTTTAGGGATTATTCAGTCTCTTAGAGCTGAGAGAGATAAACAGAGATACAGCATGATTACTTATGAAAAGTGCTAAAATAGAGTTAAGACCAAAAAAGTTAAAAAAGCACAGAATATAGAATAATTGTCTGATACAGTAAAAGAAAGCACCACTGAGGTAGTGATTTTGGATTTGTTACATTGCGTAAAATTTATAGATGAATTTTTGGATGAAAACAATTAATTGTTTATGAGATTCCTGACTTACACTTGTTTCTTTCTGGGTACTCTCTTTCACCAGAATGTGAGAGTTCCTATCTTCTGCTGATTTACAAAATATTCCTATAACTAGGTGAATTACTTAATATTCCTCCAAATATAACTTGAAAAGTCTGAGTTTAGCAACAATATTTGCATATATACAAACTCACAAGATAATCTACAGAGTGAGTTCAACTAGTTAGGACAGCCCACATCACCTTTTTCAATGACATCATGTGACAATCTTGAGACTAAACACTAAAGACCTATCTCTAGCGATTCTAATATACACATTTCAAACTGTGTTTTGCCATTGTTTTCTAGTAATGTACTTTTTAACATACTACTTAATATTAGCTTTTCTTATTCATAAGCATGAAAACGTAGCTTTTCTGTTGACCCATGTTCAAAGAGAGCACACTCTCATAGCCTTTATTCTAATGGCCAGGATTTGATTCAGTGTCAAGTAACCAGTAACTTTACTTGAGACAGAATGTAGAAGTTGCCATGATAATATTATCCTAGGGAACCTTCTTTATAGCCTTCCTTTTTGTAAAGCAGAGGTAGTGTTATGCTCAGAATTCTTAGAGCCTTTATTTCTTGGACCCTTTTGTGATTTCCATTAGAAAATGTCTCCCAGGTACACTGTTATTTACATTTCTCTCTCCCTTTTTGCCTTTAGTACTGTTCAGTTCAGTTCAGTTCAGTTCAGTCGCTCAGTCGTGTCTGACTCTTTGCGACCCCATGAATCACAGCACGCCAGGCCTCCCTATCCATCACCAACTCCTGGAGTTCACTCAAACTCATGCCCATCGAGTCAGTGATGCCATCCAGCCATCTCATTCTCTGTCGTCCCCTTCTTCTCCCGCCCCCAATCCCTCCCAGAATCAGAGTCTTTTCCAGTGAGTCAACTCGTTGCATGAGGTGGCCAAAGTATTGGAGTTTCAGCTTTAGCATCAGTCCTTCCAATGAACACCCAGGATTGATCTCCTTTAGAATGGACTGGTTGGATCTCCTTGCAGTCCAAGGGACTCTCAAGAGTCTTTTCCAGCACCACAGTTCTAGTTAGTATGCCACTCAACACCTTATGTTTTGCTATGTTGTAGCACATGATACGGAGAAGGCAATGGCAAGCCACTCCAGTACTCTTGCCTAGAAAATCCCATGGATGGAGGAGCCTGGTAGGCTGCAGTCCGTGGGGTCGCTAAGGGTCGGACACAACTGAGCAACTTCACTTTCACTTTTCACTTTCACACATTGGAGAAGGAAATGGCAACCCACTCCAGTGTTCTTGCCTGGAGAATCCCAGGGACGGGGAAGCCTGGTGGGCTTCTGTCTATGGGGTCACACAGAGTCGGACACGACTGAAGTGACTTAGCAGCAGCAGCAGCACATGATAAAAGCTGAGAAAACTGCACTGAGTCTCTGATCATTGAATGCTTATTTATGATGATGGTGCTGATGATAATGATTATGATGATAATATCTTGACAGACAAGAAATCATTTCTCCAGTACCCGAGAAGAGATGGAAGAACTTAAGAAAAGGATGAAAGAAGCTCCACAGACATGCAAACTTCCAGGACAGCCAACCATCGAAGGCTATCTCTATACGCAAGAGAAATGTGTGTGGGAATACAGGGATAGCCACTGGGTTTAAGTAGGCTGATGCCCACTGTCACTTGGCCTCTCCAAACTCCAGGCACCCATATAGTTCATAGACCCCTTCCAGCTATGCCACTTTGCAAACCAGCATGAGAACAGAGAAAATAAAAAGGAGGGCGAAATTAAAGGGGGAGGTTAAGGATTTGTATTACAAAGGCTTTGGGATGAAAAGACTTAAGATTTTCTCTGAGATTCAAAATGGGGATTGTTAATTGCTTAATGCTTTCAATGACTCTGACTTAAACTAAAAGGAAGGTAGGAGAGAGGAGGCATAAAATAATATTTATTATGCCTATTATGTGCCAGGCATGGTGTTAAGTGCTTTAAATATACTACTTCATGCAACCTTTGAAAGCACTTTACCATACCCATATTCACATGAAGCCACGGAGGCTTAGAGAGATCACTAACTGGAAGTCACCTAACTATCAAGAAACAAGACTAAGTGTAAAGTCAGGTTTGTGAAATGCCAAAACTTATGCTCCTACAACTGTACCCTATACCTTCCATTGCCTTAGGATCACAAGATTACCTTTAAAACACTACCCAACCATTGTGATTTCAGTGAACAACACAGTTGTTCATTACTAATAAGGGAAATAGTTTATCTTATTCAGTTACTGAATATTTTAGAGGTTTAAGCTTTTCTGCCTCCTAATGTTATGTAAACCTGTATATGCTATTTGATTTCCTTTTGAACTGTGATACAATGTCTCCAAAGCCTGTGACTTCAGTCTCTGACCTAGTGAGTAGGTAGAAAAGACTATTCAGAGGTTACCAGTGGCAAAACCCACTGAAATCCACAAACCATGGTATTTCAACATTGGTATTATCATACTTTTCCTCCCTTAGAGTAGTCCACTTTGATGGTTTTCAAAGATGTGTTCTATTTGTCAGGTTCAGTTCTTCACCTCTCCATTGCAGGATCTCTCAATCTCAGTGCTATTGACATTTCAGGTTGGGTAATTCTCTGTTTTGGGAGGTCATCCTATGAATTATAGGCTGTTTTGAAGCATCTATAGCCTCTTCCCACTTTATTCTGATAGTACTTCCCAACTACAATAACCTAAGATGTCTCTTGGCATTGTCAAATGTCCTCTGGGAGGCAAAACTGCTTCTAGTTGAGAACCACTGCTGTGTTAAACGAGGGGCAGAGTAATGAGTATGTTGTCTTGACTCTAATATCAACTAACTATGTGATCCTTCTATGCCCCAGTTTTTTTAATTTTTCAAATGGATATGACATTTCTACTCAGTTGAATGTATATTTACTAAAAATCCTTTTTTCCAGATAATGTGTAATGCATGGGGGTACAAAAAATGGATCAAACTTAGTTTTTTTGACCTCAAGGAGTTTGCAGTCTAATGAAGACATAAGTATACTAAGAATTATAATGAAGTGTGTTGATTATTGCATTCGGAGAATATATCTATGGGCTTCACTGAGGAAGTGATATACGAACTTATATGTGAATTAAGAGTGGGAGTTTGACAGGTTAAAAAAAAGGCAAAGAAAATTCCAGGTGTATACCATTGCATGAATCAAGGCACAGAGGTCTGTGAGAGTGTATTTTATTTGTAGGGTTATCCAGGAAGAGTCCTGGTTTATACTTGTTGTCCAGATACAATTATTAATAGTGCCCTGTTCACTATTAAATATGTCCTGAACTTGGTCTATCAATTATATTGCCAACTATTTATTTGATAACTGAATGTGTTTCAATGAGTCAGGAGCATAGAGTTGAGGAGGGCAAAAAGCCAAGTTGAAAAGCTAAATACAATCACATTATAATAGGCTTTGTGAGCCAACCTAAGGAATTTGGAGAGAATGGGAAATCCATAGGTGGTTTATAATAAGAGGAATGATATAAATAGAGATATATATTTTAAAAATATTCTCTAACAAAAGAGTAGAGAATAGACTAGAAAGGAGTGATCAGAGAAGGCCACTGAAATCATTAATTGGAGAAATAGTGAATTTTTGTTTTTTTGGAATATCTTATAAAACATTTTTTTTTGCCAAACATCAGAAATAGAGTCCTGAATGAATTCCGCTATAAAAGGAGTGAAAAAAGAGACATGTAAGGGATAGAATGAGCAGAACCCTACCACCAATCAAATAGGGCAGGTTATAGGGAAGGAAAAGCAGAAGATTACAGATGTTCCTAGCTCATACAGTAGAATGTATAATGGGATCATTCACAGGGAACACAGTAAGGAGATTGGTTTGGAGCAAGCCAGAGCAGATGTGGAAAGTAGTTGATGAGGATTACAATAACCATATGTGTAGTGGGCTGGTGGTACTGCATAGCTGGAGCTCAGGGTAAAGGTAGGACTAGATCTGGATCATGACCATGAAAAGTAAACTGTGCACAGGTTCTGTCTTACAAGTAAACTGACCATGCAGCCAAAATACTTATTCTATCAGTTCACTGTTGCCTGTCTTTGTAGGGGCTTTGGGAATATCCTGGGTGAAATACTACTGCCAATATGAGAAAGAGACCAAAACGCTCACTATGACGCCTATGGATCAGAAGCCAGGTGCTAAGCAGCAGGTCAGTTCTTTTATGGGCCACACGTTTTTGAAATGCATCTGTGACTGAATCTCAGAAAAGAATATATATTGACTTCATGTCAAAGAATTGAATCTACGACTGTCACATGAACCCACGTCTTCATGTTTCCTTGGCCTAAGTTTGCATTGGCCCAGATACTACTCAGTTGAGTGAAGAATCTCTGTTAATGATTTCAGGCCTTCTGAAAGTGCCTTTACTCTTTTAGATCATTGTTACAAGTGTCTATCACATTGTACAAAGAAAATTTACCAAAAAAATGGACAAATTGGAAGGCGAGAGTATTACTTGCTTTTAAGAAGGCTCTACTATGGATTCTTTTAAATAGTGTTTTTTAAAAAAGCATATTCCAAAATTCCTTTTTTAAAGGAGTATTCTGTCATCTAAATTTGAAATAACCTATATACTACATTTTATGCAATACTCAAATATCTTTAAGCACTTAATTCCTCTGGAAAGGCCTCCAGACTTGCCTCTACTCCCCAAAATGGCAAGACGAGTTCAACACCTGACATGATAATTCACTTACTATCATGAGGAGGAACTTGATACTGTTTATATTATATTATAAATTCTATACTATTTTCTGTATGACCACCCAGCTAAAAAAATTAGTCTGTCATCTCAGTTTTTCCCATCTTTGTAGGGGCTTTGGGAACATACATACATAGAACCCTGAAGGTTTCTTAAGATAAAAGCTGATAGACTGACTATTCATATTCTAAAGGTAGTATTGCTTTAACTGTCTTTCAGAAAGGGTCTTAGGGCATAATTTATAAAAGTTTCCATTATTTATAAATTGTTTACAAAATGAAACAAGGTTCACTTGTTAGCATTGAAAGTTGTGATGCATGAAAATCCAATTTCCATAGGCAGAAATTTGGAGACAATTTTTCGGGGCCAATTTTTTTCCATTGTTGGTTATTTCCATGGAAGATCGCTCTTGTGTGGCTTGTTCATAGGACTATACCAAAAAACTACAGTCAACAAGACAGTATGGTACAGGCACAAAGACAGAATTATAGATAAATGGAACAAAATATAAAGTCCAGAGATAAATCCACACACCAGAGACACTTTATCTATGACAAAGGAAACAAAAATATACAATGGAAAAGAGAAAGTCTCTTCAGCAAGTGGTACTGAGAAAACTGGCCAACGATATGCAAAAGAATGAAACTAGAAAATTTCTAACACCAAACACAAAAATAAACTCAAAATAGATTCTAAGGCCTAAATGTAAGGTGAAAACTATAAAACTCTTAGAGGAAATGCTGCTTTTCTTTTTTTGTCATTAACAAGAAATTTTGGCATTCTGATTTGAATGTGGGTTAAACATGGGATGCACCTCTCACAGTTCAGTTCAGTTCAGTTCAGTTCAGTCACTCAGTCGTGTCCGACTCTCCGCAACCCCAAGAATCACAGCACGCCAGGCCTCCCTGTCCATCACCAACTCCCAGAGTTCACTCAAACTCATGTCCACAGAGTCGGTGATGCCATCCAGCCATCTCATTCTCAGTCGTCCCCTTCTCCTCCCGCCCCTAACCTTTCCCAGCATCAGAGTCTTTTCCAGTGAGTCAACTCGTCTCATGAGGTGGCCAAAGTATTGCAGTTTCAGCCTCAGCATCAGTCCTTCCAATGAACACCCAGGATCGATCTCCTTTAGAATGGACTGGTTGGATCTCCTTGCAGTACAAGGGACTCTTAAGAGTCTTCTCCAACACCACAGTTCAAAAGCATCAATTCTTCGGCGATCAGCTTTCTTCACAGTCCAACTCTCACATCCATACATGACCACAGGAAAAACCATAGCCTTGACTAGATGGACCTTTGTTGGCAAAGTAATGTCTCTGCTTTTTAATATACTATCAAGGTTGGCCATAACTTTCCTTCCCAAGGAGTAAGCATCTTTTAATTTCATGGCAGCAATGAGCATCTGCTGTGATTTTGGAGCCCCCCAAAATAAAGTCTGACCCTGTTTCCACTGTTTTTCTATCTATTTCCCATGAAGTGATGGGGCCAGATGCCATGATCTTTGTTTTCTCAATGTTGAGCTTCAAGCCAACCTTTTCAGTCTCCTCTTTCACTTTCATCAAGAGGCTTTTTAGTTCCTCTTCACTTTCTGCCATAAGGGTAGTGTCATCTGCATATCTGAGGTTATTGATATTTCTCCCAGCAATCTTGATCCCAGCTTGTGCTTCTTCCAGCCCAGTGTTCCTCATGATATACTCTGCATATAATTTAAATAAGCAAGGTGACAATATACAGCCTTGACGTACTCTTTTCCTATTTGGAACCAGTCTGTTCCATGTAGTTCTGACTGTTGCTTCCTGACCTGCATACAGGTTTCTCAAGAGGCAGGTCAGATTATGACTCCAGTACTTTTTAGTTTCTGGTCTGCCAGTTGCTGAAGAACTTTTAAATGTGGTTCCAGTAAAGTGTTGTTACACAGAATTTGTTCCATTTCTGTAAGAAGTTAGCTTAAGTATTAATATCTGATTTTGCCAACCAAGGTCCGTCTAGTCAAGGCTATGGTTTTTCCCGTGGTCATGTATGGATGTGAGAGTTGGACTGTGAAGAAAGCTGATCGCCGAAGAATTGATGCTTTTGAACTGTGGTGCTGGAGAAGACTCTTGAGAGTCCCTTGGACTGCAAGGAGATCCAACCAGTCCATTCTAGAGGAGATCAATCTTGGGTGTTCATTGGAAGGACTGAGGCTAAAACTGAAACTCCAATACTTTGGCTACCTCATGTGACAAGTTGACTCACTGGAAAAGACTCTGATGCTGGGAGGGATTGGGGGCGGGAGGAGACAGGGATGACAGAGAATGAGATGGCTGGATGGCATCACCAGCTCGATGGACATGAGTTTGAGTGAACTCCAGGTGTTGGTGATGGACAGGGAGGCCTGGCGTGCTGTGATTCATGGGGTCGCAGAGAGTCGGACACGACTGAGTGACTTAACTGAACTGAACTGAACTGACTGATAATCTTTTTAATGTTAAATTGGATTTGCCAAAGTTTTGTCGAGGATATTTTCATGTATGTGCATCAGTGATATTAGCATGTTATTTTTTGGTTTTGTAGTATCTTTGATTTTGGCCTTTTAGAATGAATTTGGAAATGTATTGCCACTGAATTTTTTGAAATGGTTTGAAAAGAATAGGTGTTAGTCTTCTTTAAATGATTGATGGAATTCACCTGTGAAGCCATCGGGTTGTGAACTTTTGTATGTTGGGATTTTTTGTTATTTTTTTTAAATTACTGATTCAGTTTCATTACTGGTAATTGGACTGTTTGCATATCTATTTCTTTTTTATTCCATTTTGGAAGATTGTGCATTTATTCATAGGCATTTCTCCTAGGTTGTCCATTTTTTTGGTATGTGAGTGGTCGTAGTAATCTCTTATGACCTGATATACTTCTGTGTTGTTTGTTGTAATTTCTCCTTTTTTTTTATTTCTGATTTTATTGATTTGAACCCTCTTTTTTTCTTGATGACTCTGAGGAAATATTTATCAGTTTTGTTTATGTTTTCAACTAGCTCTTAGTTTCATTAATCTTTTCTGTTTTTTGTTAATTTTTAGCTATATTTCATTTATTTCTTCTCTAGCTTATGATGTCTGTTCTCTTTTCTTGTAGTGACTGGCTTTTGTTTATTCTTTCTCTTGTTACTTTATGTGTGAGGTTAGGTTGTTCGAGATCTTTCTCGTTTTATGAGTTAGGCTTATATTGATGTAGCATTACATTTTTGAATTGCTTTTGCTGCATTCCATAAAACATGGATTGTTGTGTTTTCATTTTCATTTGTCTCTAGATATTTTTTGATTTCCTCTTTGATTTATTCAGTGATCTTTTTGATTGTTCAACTGTTTATTCTCTATATATTTATGATTTTTGCAGTTTTTTTTTTCTTATAGTTAATTTCTAGTGATAATGTTGTGATTAGAAAAGATACTGAATGTGATTTCTATCTCCTTCAATTTACTGACATTGTTTTGTGCCTTAGCTTGTGATCTATCCTTGAAAATGGCTCATGTGTATTTGAAAAGAATGTATATTCTGCAGCAAGCTTTTGAATAGAATGCTTTATATATAAGAATATGCCCCTCTTTTGGTGGGGCCTACTGTTGTGGGCACACTGGTGAGCATGGGCTAACCCCCTCCACCTGATTGTTTACCTACTGCTGAAGCTGCTGCCTGCTGATGGGCCAGTCTGAGTTCTATTGCAGTTGGTGGTGGGGCCCAAGGAGCCTTGGTACTGGTTATTGCCCCTTAGTAGTTTAGGCTGTGTCCTGGTCCTGGTTCACTGGTGGGCTTGGCTGGGCACTGTTTGGCTTCTTGTGAGGCCTAAAGAAAGTGTCACAGAACGGTTGTCAAACTGCTGCTGGATCAAGCTGGGGCCTAGGGCTTGGTATCAGCCTGTTGTTTTGTGGGTCTGGATCTTGGGTAAGCTGGTTGTAGGACATGATGTACCTCAAAGCTGGTTTCAGCACATTGGTTGGCAGTGTTGGGGCCCAATATGTTCTAGGGCTGTTACCTGTCTGCTGCAGAGTAAACAAGTTCCTTGGGACTCATGCCAGCTTACTGGTGGGCGGGGCTGGGTCCTGGAGTGTCTCAGTAGTCCAGGGGGACCTATTGCTGCCTCTAGCCTGCTGGTGGATGTGGTTATATTCCTGTGTGGCTCCTAGGGCTCATGCCAACTGGCTGGTAGATAGGGCCATGTCCAACATTAATAAGCTACAGGGAGGGCTCCAAAATGGTGCTTTCTAGCATCTTTTTCCTCATGGAAGAATTAGCACCTCAAAATGGTTGCCTCCAGCTTCTCTGTCCCCAGGGTCAGTTCCACTTGTCTCCTGTCTCTCTGTATGGCTCTCTACTATCAGCAAGTCAATATGACCCAGGCACCTTCCACCTTGCTTTTGTCCTGGTTCTCAGAACATGTGAGATTTTGTATGCAACCATTAAGAATATACTACCTATTTCCTGTACACCTCTGGCTCTCCTTAAAGCAAGCCCTGCTGGCTTTCAAAGCCAGATGTTCTGAGGCCTTGTCTTCTCAGTTCAGGACCCCTTGACTAGGAATCTAATATAGGGATCAAACCCCTTGCTCCTTGGGGATAAACTCTACAATTGCAACTATCCTCTTATTTGTGGATCACCTGTTTATGGGTGTGGTCCTTGACCACCATGCATGCACCCCTCCTACCTGTCTAGTTGTGATTCTTTCCTTATATCTGTAGTTGTAGAAGATCTTTCCTGCTAGTCTTCAGGTCATTCTCACCATTGATTGTTTCTCAGTAAATAGTTGTAACGTTACCAAACAGGGTTCTTGGCCTTCCCCAATCAATAGAAATTGACTACAGGTCAGACAAGAAGTTCAGGCAAGGCTTTATTATTACCCCTGATGCAGCAGGGGCAGCAAGAACAGACAACAAGTTCCCTTGCTTGATCGCCACCCAAAGTGGGGCAAGGTTATTCCTTATAGGGGTGAGGATAGAATTGTGGCCACAGGTTGGAGCAGAGGGGTAGCTTAGGTGTTTTGCCCACATCATAGGTGGTGGTGTATGTAGGGAGCATGCAAAATACTCTGCTTTTGCTCCCATCCCCCTGCTTTTGCTCCAGGCTCTTCAAAAGTGGCAAGGTTTTTTTGTCTCTTTGTGTCTTTTGTCCATAATTTGTCCCAACTGGGCATGCATGCAGTTATTTTTAGTTCCATACAATTTGTATTTTGTTTCTAGAAGAGTGGTGTGGCCAGGTGCAAACATTGCAACACTGGAGCAAAGGGTCTGAGGTCTGTCTGTCTCAGTAATTTTGGTGGGCCCATGCAAGGAGGTAAGCTCAGGTTCTTCCTACTCCACCATCTTGGACACTCTTGTTTCAAGAACTAGTCTTAAACCCTAGTTCCAAGGCCTAATAAATTGTGATCTTGAGTAAATCAGTTTTGGTTGCTCACTATCATTTTTCTCATCAGAAAAAATGGCAAGGATGATAGTCTAGTTTATAAATATTTATTGAGCACTAGGAGTTGGTGATGGACAGGGAGGCCTGGCGTGATGTGATTCATGGGGTCGCAAAGAGTCAGACACAACTGAGCGACTGAACTGAACTGAACTGGACTTTTTACTAGGTGCTAGAGATATAAAGATAAACAAGACGCTGCCCACATCGTTGAGTTCTTAGTCAAGTGGGGGAATCAGATGTGAAAAAGAGAGGCTTTAATACAATGAAGAAAACACAAAGTAGACAGTATATATATTGGGGAAAGATTTTTTAGGAAATGAAAGCTGAACTGCAGGTTGTAGCACAAGTAAGAGTTTGTCAGTAAAAGACGATAGATAAAGTCATTTTGGGTGAAGGAAACAATATATGCAAAGTTGGAGTCATGAAAGAGCATGATACATGTGTGAAATAGGAGTACTTTTACACTGATGGGACATCATAAATTAGATGAGGGTGGCTGAAGGTGAACCTGGAGTGATGGGCAGGATGTTGTCCCCTGAGCTGTAATGTCATCTCACCAAATTTAATGGAGTTGAGAGTTTAAAAAGGGAATGTGAGCACACGATGCAGTTAATTACTCTCACCTTGCAAGGCTGACAATGCTTGATATCCTAAGTGTTGGAGTTTTAGAAGGCGGATTGAAAAATGAATATAGAATTGTGTTTCTATAGTGCAGGAGCAAGAAAAAGGATAGACCTGCAAAGGACTTGAGTGTGACAATGAGAGGGAATTTATTTGATGATCAACTGTACGGGCCAGTTAGGACAGTATAGTGCTTAGGTACAGACTTGGCACTTTGGGTAGAAACACAAATTCATTGTTTCTGGATTTGAGACAGCAAGGTTGGTAGTATTATTCCCATTTAATAGATTATGAAGTTTATATTCAGAGAGGAAAAATTATTTACCTTGGGCCACATACTTAGTAAAAGTCATAACTGAGACAAGACCCCAGCTTTTAAACTTCTTAGTTTATTGATATTTGTACTATACTGACTTGGGTGACTTTGGGTGAGCCATTTTACTTCTCTGAGCTTCACTTCCCTCTGAGGCTATTACGAAGAAAAGTGACCTAGCGTAATATGTGGCATGTATTAGTAATCAATAAATGTTAGTTCTCTTTTCTATACCACATTGCCTCTGTTGTAAACTGAACTAGGTGGGATTTGATGAATTTTAATCTGTGAACACGGGCTTCCCTTGTGGCTCAGTGGTAAATAGTCTGCCTGCAGTGCAGAAGCCACAGGGAACACAGGTTCGGTCCCTAGGTCAGGAAGGTCCCCTGGAGGACATGGCAACCTACTCCAGTATTCTTGCTTGGAGAATCCCATGGACAGAGGAGCATGGCAGGCTAAAGTACATGGGGTCCCAGAGTTGAACATAACTGAAGCAACTTAACACACCCTCAACCTGTGAACCCAATGGATTTCTATGGCCTTGTTAAGTGCCCACAAGACTAATGTGGGACACATTGTCCTGCACACATGAAATAACCAAATTCCACCTTGACTATCACACAAATATCCTTATTTTCCCTACTCCTGCCCTATCTTTGGAGAGAATGCTTTTGTAATTCCCATCATCTTAAAGGTTCTGGAAGTGGGAAACCAAAAACATTTTTCCTCCTATCTTCTATCTGCCACTATAATGGAAGGGACATTGCAGAAAACCACTTACCCAGTGCAATCTCCCTACCTAGAAGTCTCATGAAATTTTATTTTGTATACTTAATGCCATTTGTATACTCCATTTCTCCTGCATCCCCCTTATGAGTTTCCTATTTAATATACCTTACTTGGAAAAGAACACTGGTTTATCCTGAACAGTTTCTTCTGTACTCAGTCATTGATTTTTCGAACAGAGAAAAACCATCTGCCACCTTGTTGCAACTACCCTTTGAGGGGACAAGGTCCTCAGTGAGGCTAAACATTGTTCCTGCTGTGTAACAGATGCGTTCCGACTGCAGTAAGCAGAAGAAGCTTCTGTGTATTTTTTACAAACTGGCTATTAATCCTTCTGCTATTTCAGGGGCCCTTGGACTTAACCCTGAAGTACTGTGTGAGAAGGAAGACGGAGTCTATTGATAAGAGATTCTGTTTCGATATAGAAACAAATGAAAGGTAAGGATGTGAACTAGCAGCATCCCATGTGCCAGTTTCTGAGTCTGGGTAGGTATTTTATTTTCATCTGTCATCTCTTTTTGATAAAAGTGAGCAAAACTATTCATGACACCACTTTCTTGGCTCTTTTGGCTGCCCCTCCCAGGGATCCCTGTTAGAGTTGGACCAGAGCTGGTTCTCTCTATTCAAGGTTCAGTCAGCTTTCCCTTACTTGCTATAGGCCGAAGTTACTCCTAGGATTTAATTTGCTATGATATATGCAAAAGGTCAGTGTTTGGTGATGCTGCAAAAGAACAGGATAACAAAACTCATTCTTTTTAATCCCAGTATACAAGAACAAATTAATTGAAACACATATTTAAGGGAACATGAATTGGTTGGAGGGTGGTAGTAGTATTGGGGATGCTTTTCCCCCCATTTGGTACAAATGATGTGGACATTTCCTACCTTGCAGATATTTATGTAAAGTGTAAATAGTTTAATTATCAACTTTCTGATTTCAGCAAAGCTTTCAATCTTTGGATTCAGTTGCATTTGTTCCTATCCAATTCTCTCTTTTCGTCTTTTCAAGCTGGACAATTTATTGGTAGGGAACTGTAACTTTTACTTTTGAATTTTAAAATGAGAGCATTTGGAGTTACTTTGGAAAAAGACATGTTATGTAGTTGGAAAGTTGATCCAGCATTTAGTGAGTAAATGTGTTTCTATATTTTATTTCCATCCATTGTTCCTATGTATTAGGCATTAAGTATTATAATCCGTTCCGTTCCGTCGCTCAGTCGTGTCCGACTCTTTGCGACCCCGTGAACTGTTGCCTAACCAGGCTTCTCCATCCATGGGATTCTCAAGGCAAGAATACTGGAGTGGGTTACCGTTTCCTTCAATTTAACAAAAGATCAGATTGCTAGAAAGGAACTTGGATTAATTACAATATCATATGAGCAAATCTATCAGTAACTAGAATCATATAGATCAGATTAAGAAAATAAGGCATTTCTTTTGGTCTTGGAATAAGTAGTTATTAGTTCTCTTCTCCATTTTAAATTTATGTTTGTGAATCTATATGCTTTCTTTGTTTAGAATGGATGGTCCCAATCAAAGATGGCTGTAATAGTAAACAGTGTTAGTGATAATCATGAGGTTGTCACTCATTTCCACCCCACAGCTTTGAGCTCAGTAGGAAGGGGAAAGCAACTGTTGGCTATGGCTTCCTTTTTATGAACCTTTAGTGTCTTTGGATCTGCTGAATTAATGTACATAAATAAAGTTAAATTTTTCTGTGTGTAATTCCATTCTGATTCACTTTACAGCTTAAATTTGCAAGCCACTTGCAAGTATTATTCTCATAGACTCAAAGCATTTGCACACAGTTTGGCTCTGAGGTTAAGGGCAAGGATCAATATATATTTATAATATATATAATATATATTATATAATCAATATATATTTATATATATAATATTTATATATTATATTGCATCTAATGCTATGTATGGCTCATGGTAGATACTGAATCTGGTATTCATTTTTAAAATTTTTCCCTACCCAAAATACTGGGGAATTCTAAAACTAGAACCCAGGATTAAAGTTTTGATAAGGCTATGATTTTACTTACCACATATTGGGCATTTAAAAAATATTCCTGCACTGAAGTCCACCCTCATTTTACAGGTGAGGAGACTGGGACTTGTATATGTTTAACTGCCTTGCCTAATCAAAGTCACATAGTGGCAAGGTTGAGCTCAAACTCTGGCCTGTAGGTCTCCAAACCCCATGTTCTTTTAAATTTTATTCCATTGTCTATTATAAGCAGAATAAATACATTGTGAAATAAAAGGGTCAAATATAATAATGCACAGATGCTGAGGTTCCTCTGTGCGTGTGGAGTTTTCTGAGTAATATGACATCAGTATCTGCTTTCCTGGCTGGTCAATCTGATATAAGGGGCAGAGGCAGGCCTCGCAGTAGACGTCAGGCACTTGTACTCATGTTCCCTGCTGAATTGAACAGATGACTCTTTGAATCCCCTTTTTTATTTCTGGAATAGAGGATAACATTTTTTATTATTATTATTGTTCCTACCAATATTTGAAGCCACAGTCTCATAGCCCATCAGAACTTGAAGGACAATAATTATAGTAATAATAATAATAATAACATTGATGATGACGATGACAGCAACAACTGCTAACATTCACTGAGTACCTCTATGTGCTAGGCACCATTCTCAGCCTTTATTTTATTGTTTTTCTTTGCTTTTTTAATGATTTATTTTAATTGGAGTCTAATTGCTTTACAATATTGTGGTTGTTTTTGCCATACATTGACATGAATCAGCCTGGGTGTACATATGTCCCCCTATCCTGAACCCCCCTCCTCCCTCCCTCCCTACCCCATCCCTCTGGGTTGTCCCAGAGCACCAGCTTTGAGTACCCTGCTTCATGCATCAAACTTGCATTGGTCATCTATTTTACATATGGTAATATAAATGTTTCATTGCTATTCTCTCAAATCATCCCACCCTCGCCTTCTCTCAGAGTCCAAAAGTCTGTTCTTTACTTTTGTGTCTCTTTTGCTGTCTTCCATATAAGGTTGTCATTACCGTCTTTCTAAATTCCATGTATATGCATTAATATACTGTATTGGTGTTTCTCTTTCTGACTTACTTCACTCTGTATAATAGGCTCCATTTTCATCAACCTCATTTTATTTTATTTTATTTATTTTAATTGGAAGCTAATTACTGGCTGGTTTATTGGGATGAACCAGAGGGATGGGATGGGGAGGGAGGTTGGAGGGGGTTTCAAGATGGGGAAAACATGTACACCCGGGGCACATCCACATCATTTTAAATGTATAATTTCCTTTAGTCTTCATCACAGTCACTTGAAGTGGGTGGTGTTTCTATCCCAATCTCACAAAGACCAGGAGACAGAGAGAAGTTAAGCACTTAGATTATACAACTAGTAAATGTTAGAGCTAGGATCCAAATCCAGGCATACTAATTTCCAAGCCCACATTCTTAACCACTGAACTATACTCCAAATATGTTATATATGCCTTTTGGTTTTAGAGGATTGACTGAGACCTCAGGGTGGGCACAGGATTTGTCTAAAATCATGATGGAAAAGCCTGGCCTAGAAATCAGTACTCTTTCTACTTTGTCATTTTGTTCTTAACAATATTGTTCTTTGACTTTGACTTTTAGTAGCACCCGAAAATCTCCAAATGCTTCCTGAATAGGCATTTATTTATTCTTTCAGCTTCTCTGTATGATCAAGAAAGGATACATACAAGCTTTCTGATTTCCTAAATTGGAAAACTGTGTCCGTAATAGTTCATATCTAGTCTACAGCATCTGCTTTATGTTTTTTGCCCATTTTCTTGCTTTCCTTCTTTCTAGCTTCAGGGTCCAGCTGGATAATTATTTTTACAGAGATTTGTAGACTTTCTAGTCCCATAAGATATGTCTAAAAGGTTGGATATTTCTTAGAGAAAAGTAAACTTGAAAGAGTCCAGTACTGAAAGCCACGTCCTAGTTTTCAATTGATTCTGGCTTGAAGATAATTTAGGGGCTTTACTTATTAAGGAGTACTTTAATGTAGTAAGAGGCAGAAGGACAGGTAGGATAGGAATCCCATGGTATCAGAACTAAAAAGGACCTATCAATTTGTCAGGTCCAAATTTTTTATGGCTAAAGAAATTGAGGCACAGTGACTTTCCTACTGAACTCACTTGTCATTACTCTGTTGTTATTTTATGACTCAGAGAGGTCTCATCTTAACATGGAAGAAGCGAGAGGAACAAATGTCTCCTAGTGGCACAACTAGGCAGAGAATGGAAGAAACCTTATGCCTGCAAGTAATATGATTAATCCCCAAATTTCAGTTTGGTTTTGAAGGTCCGAGAAGAACAGTGTATACCAAATTGGGGTATATCTGGGTATATAGTTGCAATTACTGCAAATAAATAAAATTAGATTTCAAGTTGTCTGTCATGCAGGAGAGGCTTTATAATATATTAGCTAAGAAAGAACATGGCTGCTGGACTAAAATTCCTAAATCAAAACCCTGGCTCTACACTTAGTACGGACTCAGGTAACCTCTCTTTGCCTCAGTTTCCCCTTCTGTAAAATAGGGTTTTCTATAGTCCCTGCTTTATAGGCTTCTTGTGTAGATTAAGTGAATTAATACGTATAAAGTACTTATAGTACTATGGCATATACTGAGCATTCAGTAACTAGTAGTTTTTGTTATTATTTATAAGATTGCTTAAATCAGCCAGAAGGCCTCCCTGTGCATGTTGTTGACTTCTTTCCAACTGAGATGCCCCTTGGACATTCTAGGTGGTAGAAGTAGCAAAGCCATTTTCCTTATATATGTACTTATAATGAACATGCTCAGAACCATTTGAACTCAGACCAAATGACTGGCTTCTATGAGCGAGAGGCAGGGAGAGCTTCAGTTTGTTTTAAGCACACAATGGGGTCAATTTAAGTCTGTATTATGGTGAGGTGTCAGCATCTGCTTTCATATTTCCTTGCCTGACCCTAGCATGAAACCACCAAGATACTACCTCCACCAATGTTTCCAAAGTTACTGTTCTCTAAGTTCCATTGTTTTTCTGAGTAAAAAAAGATTTTGAATAATTGGAAATCTGTATTTCTGTGTCTGCTCAGTGTCATAACTCCCAGGGCTGAGAGGAACCCTAGATTATAAGACTCCATTCTCTCAGTTAACTTTTTTGCTCTCAACTTGTCATTTATTCCTTAGACCAGGAACCATCACTCTGCAAGCTCTTTCAGAAGCTAACAGAAGGCTGTGGATGGAGGCTATGGATGGGAAAGAACCTGTAAGTTACCCTGGGGAAACGTCAGCAACATAGGCCAGTATATGAGTGTGCTCTAGTGGTAGCAGTGAATCCAGAACAATTAAAGGGTGATAGATAATTCATACTCAAAAGTTTAGAATTATTAGGAAATGCTGAATAACATTTCTTGTTTAATAAGTTAGGCCACTTGAGTTCCAGAGATGGTAAAGGACTTCTCTAGAATTAGCTTCAGAAAGGCATGTCAATGGACCTAGAAACTAGGTCTCTCAGCTTCTTTCTTCTTATACAGGTATGCCCACAAGGTTTCCTTAAGAAAGAAAATTAAGCCTTTTTGTAGTTTATAGCATTAATATGTGTTCATATATAAGGATGGAAAATAATTTTCATGACTGTGAACAAGCATTTATTAAGATTTTATTCAGAATGGTTTTTACTGCTTCTCACTTACATTCCTAAGTCAACTTACTCTCTTTAAGGGCAGGAGATGGCATTGCCATCCTATATCCCCAAATGCACCATTCCATTTAGAACACTGTTACATAGGATTACAAGCAATACTTTTACAGGGCTAACGGTTATCATAGAAAGACCAATATGAAGAGTCAGGTCACCAAAAAGCATTTTTTTCCTTCAGTATCTTCTGTGTAGGTTTCTTCTTATGGCATATGACGTAATGTCAGCTTCTTAGTTTTGGAATCCCAAAAGGTTATATTTGGGTCTGGTTCTGCCATTCAGTGATTGTGTGACCTTGAGCTACTTATTTAATTTCTCTGAGATTCTTCTCTTCAGTAAAATGGCTTTAATAATTTCTGTTCTAGCTATCTCACAGAGTTGCTTTGAAAGAAATCAATTAAAAGCCAGTTTGTCAACCATAATATTCTATATCAGTTTGAAGTTCTTCTCACTGGTCTGAAGGCTTGGTGCAAAGCTACTGAAATTCAGTAGTATTTGGGTACAATCTAATTTTGTTTTATGCAAGGCAAAAGCTTGCTAAAATGGAGAATATATTACAGGGACTCCTTTCTGTGTGTTTCTACTGCCTTGAAGACTAGTGAGGAAGGCCCAGCTATAAAATTGCATGTATAGCAACCAAGAAGATAGCAGTAGAGAAGTGGTGTTGTAAGGACTGTCATCCAGAAAATAGGCCAGGGCCTTTCTCTGCTCCCTTCTCTCACAGAAACTTGGAGCTTAACCATTAGATGCCTGTGATATTTTTCTAGCAGGATACTAGCAAGCCCAGCAAGACATTTTATTCCTTTTTTGTTGTTGTTCATATTTATTTCTTATTTTTAAATCAAAATATAGCTAATTTACAATATTGTAAGTCATTTTACTCTTAATTCCCTCTCCTGAACTTGCTCTCCCTTTAAAGTTTTAAAAATCAAAGGGTACAAATGGCTTTTTGTGAAGAATGATGTTACAACATGGGCCCTCTGAATGTGGGTCCTTATCAACTTGACCTGTCTCACTGACCTATCCATGGACATACACATATAGGCAGAAAATTTTATTTTATTTTATTTATTTTTTATTATTTTTTAAATTTATTTATTTTAATTGGAGGCTAATTGCTTTACGTTATTGTATTGGTTTTGCCATACATTGACATGAATCTGCCCCGGGTGTACCTTCGTTCCCCATCTTGAACCCCCCTCCCAACTCCCTCCCCATCCCATCCCTCTGGTTCATCCCAGTACACCAGCCCCGAGCATCCTGTATCAGAAAATTTTATTTTAAAAGGAGAGATTGTTAAAGTAGATTATACAGATGACATAGAGAGGACTTATTTCCTGCATTACTAATGTTGATTCTGCTCTACTAACAACCCCCTTCCCCAATTCACTAATATTATAAATAGTAAGAAGATCAGTTCTTGAAGGAACATCTACTACAACACTGATCATTTTAGAGATATGAATTTTGAAGTCTAGAGAATGAATGGGACATGCCTAAGTTTCATAATGATGTAGCCATAAAGCCAAGACTAGGCTTCAAGACTCAAGGATCTCCTCTTGTTTCTCACATAGCTATCACAATTCATACTTTAAGATGACTCAGAGAAAGTTTGGTGAATACATGGATCTCTTTCAGATGGCCACTTGCTTTTCTACCCATCTGGGTAGAAAATACCCATTAACACCTTTGGGTAAGGAGATTGATATTAGTAATATTTAAATTTTACCATCAGCTATTCAACACTGCAGTTTCTTATCCAGATCATTGAAAGTTTGTTTCGTGAGGCTTATTACAGCAAGATCTAACTCTGATTTCTTCTGCCAATAACCTGGAGAAAACCACTTCCTTTCTGTCATACTCTCTTGCTCTATCAGGAAAATTCTCTAAGTTTTACATAAATAAATGTCTAAGATGTGTAGGCTACCACTGCAGTGAGCTGTGTGAAATCCAATGTAATCTTCAGGGATTGTTAATCCTACTGTTTCTAGTGACCTAGGCAAAGATGATTCTGCTTAGCCCATTTTATTGCTTGTTAAACTCTTAAAGTCACTAATGCTTTTGATGGATTTGAGGAAAGATATTTAGTATTTGCTGAACTTACTTATAGTGATTCACAGTATCCATGGATCTTTGTCTCTTTTTTTGTAGATCTACCACAGCCCTATAACAAAACAGGAAGAAAGTAAGTCAGATTTCCGATCTACTGGCATTATAAACTGTTAGCTATCTTAATCACAGTAAATGCTATCATCAGTGATTTGTAATATTGATGCAAATGTATTTATGGATACCTTTGTGTGAAATAAAATTCAGACCTGCTTTTTTAGAAAGTGTCTTTCGATTAAACTAAGGTAGTCACTTTATCTTAGCTTATTGGTGGTGTAGTTGTAGTAATATAGAGAAACACTAATTATATTCTTCTTTTTCTAGACACACAATAGAAATTGTGTGCATTTCCAGCCTAATTTTTCACATTTGGTGTAGCTCATGCCTCAAGCAGATATACAAAAAGGGTCAAGTAAAAACATTTTGTGTTATAAGAGTGAAAACTCTAACCACTTCTCTCCCCCAGATGAAGAATCTTTCCATTTAAAGATGATTGAAGGAGAGAGACCAAACCCCTAATTCTCTCACTGTAGTCTCTTAACCAGATCCATGAAGGTTTGTTAGGTGAGGCTTATTACAGCAGGATCTAACTCTACTTTCTTTTGCTTGAAACAGTGGAACTGAATGAAGTGGGGTTCAAGTTTGTTAGGAAGTGCATCAATATAATTGAGACCAAAGGTAAGATATGAGCCATAGCCTTGGCATCGTTTGAATCTGATTATTCTGTTTTTAATGATTTTTAAAATTTATTTAATTTTTAATGATGTATAGTTGATGTGCAATATTAGGATCACAGCCTTGTCATGGTAAAGAGACTTGCATAACTCAATAAAGCTATGAGTCATACCATGCAGGACCATCCAAGACAGATGGGTCACAGTGAAGAGTTCTGACAAAATAAAAACCTCCACTGATCCATTGTAGGAGGAAATGGCAGACCACGTCAGTATTCTTGCCTGGAGAACCCCATGGACAGTATGAAAAGACAAAAAGATATGGAACTGGAAGATGAGTCCCCCAGGTTAAAAGGTGTCCAATATGCTACTTCAGAAGATCTGAGGGCAATTACTAATATCTATAGAAAGAATGAAGCAGCTGGGCCAAAGTGGAAATGATGCTCAGTTTAGATGGTAGTGAAAGTAAAGTTCAACGTTGTAAAGAACAATATTGTATAGGAACCTGGAATGTTAGGTCCATGAATCAAGGCAAATTGGACATGGTCAAGCAGGAGATGGAGAGCGTGAACATTAAAATCTTAGGAATCATTGAACTAAAATGGACAAGAATGGGTGAATTTAATTCAGATAACCATTTTATATATATACATAATATCTACTACTGTGGGCAAGAATCCCTTAGAAGAAATGGAGTAGAACTCATAGTCAACAAAGGAGTCCAAAAATGCAGTATTTGGGTGCAACCTGAAAAAGGGCACAAACAGTTCATTTTCAAGGCAAACCATTCAACTTCACAGTAATCTGTCTATACCCCAACCACTAGTGCTAGAGAAGCTGAACAGTTCTATGAAAACCTACAAGACCTTCTAAAACTAACACCAAAAAAAAAAATGTTCTTTCCATCATAGGTGATTGGAATGCAAAAGTAGGAAATCAAGAGATAGCCGGAATGACTGGCAAGTTTGGCCTTGGAGTAAAAAATGAATCAGGGCAAAGGCTAACAGAGTTTTGACAAGAGAACATGCTGGTCATGGCAAACACCCTTTTCAACGACCCAAGAGACAATTCTACACATGGACATCACTAGATGATCAATACCAAACTCAGATTGATTATGTTCTTTGCAGCCAAAGATGGAGAAGCTCTGTACAGTCAGCAAAAAAAAAAAAACAAAAACTAAAACAAAAACCTGGAGCTGACTTTGTCTCAGATCATGAGCTCCTTATTACAAAATTCAGTCTGAACTTGAAGAAAGTAGGGGAAACCACTAAGTCATTAGGTATGACCTAAATCAAATCCCTAATGATTATACAGCTGTGATGAATGGACTCAAGGGATCAGATTTGGGAGACAGAATGTCTAAGGAACTATGTATGGAGGTTTGTAACATTGTATAGGAGGCAGTGACCAAAGCCATTCCAAAGAAAGAGAAATACAAGGAGGCCATGTGGTTGTCTGAGGAAGCATTACAAATAGCTGAGGAATGAAGAAAAGCAAAGACGGGGAGAAAGGGAAAGACATACCAAACAGAATGCAGAGTTCCAGAGAATGGCAAGGAGAGGAAAGAAGTCCTACTTAAACCAACAATGCAAAGACATAGAGGAGAACAATACAATGGGAAAGGCTGGAAATCTCTTCAAGAAAATTGAAGATATCATGGGAACATTTCATGCAAGGATGGGCACGATAAAGGACAGAAAGAGTAAGGATGTAACAGACGCAGAAGATATTAAGAAGAGGTGGCAAGAATACACAGAAGAACTATACAAGAAAGGTCTTAATGACCCAGATAACCACGATGGTGTGTGGTCACTCATCTAGAACTAGACATCCTGGAGTTTGAAGTCAAGTGAGACTTAGGAAGCATTACTACGAGCAAAGCTAGTAGAGGGGACAGAATGCCAGCTGAGATATTTAAAATCCTAAAAGATGATGCTGTTAAAGTGCTGCACTCAATATATCAGCAAATTTGGAAAATTCAGCCATGGTCACAAGACTGGAAAAGGTCAGTTTTTATTCCAATCCCAAAGGAGGGCAATGCCAAAGAATGTTCAAACTACTGTACAATCATGTTCATTTCACATGCAAGTAAGATTATACTCAAAATCCTTCGAGCTAGGCTTTAGCAGTATGTGAACTGAGCTTCCAGATGTACAAGCTGGGTTTCAAAGAGGCAGAGGAACCAGAAATCAAATTTCCAACATTCTTAGGATTATGGAAAAAGCAAAGGAGTTCCAAAAACACATCTGATTCTGTTTCATTGACTATGCTAAAGCCTTTGACTGTGTGGATCCCAACAAACTGTGGAAACTTCTTTAAAAGATGGGAATACCAGACCACCTCACCTTTCTCCTGAGAAAACTATGCTGGTCAAGAAGCAACACAGAATCAAATATGAATAATTTGTGGTTTCCTGCTTTTAGTGATAAAGAACTTCAAATGGCATATAAAATATTTTTAAATACTATCTGGCACTTTTCAAACAGTGTTATGATAGTTCCACCCTAAATAAATAAGAGTTCAGTTTCTGCCACAATACATATTGCTTTAAAAATTGTTGGGGACAAAGTTAAAATCCAGCAAATGTGGCATTAATATTTTTCCAGGTTGATGATACTTTCTTATTTCTGAGAATATTTTGAATGTAGGCGAGAGTAGTGTATAAGCCAGGGCTCTTTTTTCTCCCCATAATGTTGGTTCAGTCTTTCTCAGTACACAAAATGTTTATTTGCTTCACACCTGCTATACTGTAGCTCTCTCTTACTTTATATCCCTGCCTAGGAAAAACTTGAAGGTTGATATCTCCTCCTTTTGCAACTAAACCCAAGCTTCTTTCCAAAATGACAACTGTTCTCTGTTATCTGCTGCTACTCACATAAGCATTTTTTTTTCTATTTACTATAGAATGTGTTCTTTTCTAGTCATGTTATTGAGGGCTTGGTACAATCCAAATGAAAGTATGGAAAGAATAATTTGCAGAGATGTTTCAGGACTGTTTCCCTATTGTAGAGGAGGGCTGGAGAGATTGGAGACAGTAGGGAGATACTTTCTTGTTTGAACTGAGTCCATTGTGTAAGTACCCACTTTCTCTACCTTGATGGAGATGAAAGTTCTAGCTATATTAATAAAGCTGACCTGGTTTTCTTTCTGTAGGAATCAAGACAGAAGGATTGTACCGTACTGTGGGCAGCAATATTCAGGTTCAGAAGCTGCTGAATGCCTTTTTTGGTAACAATTTTAATTTCATAATTCTTTTGGGGAGTTGTTTGTATTTGAGAAATACATGTGGCTATAAGAGAAAGGAGACATTGATAAAGGTTATAGAATATATTTTTAAATATAAAATGTACACTTACTTGCCTATGCTGAGTCAGAGACACCTTTCCTTGAAACAATGATTATCATCTCAAATCTGGATTTTACCCCAACCTCTCCACTGGAACTACTCTGGCCAGGCATAGAAGGTATATTCTCGTGAAATTCAATGAACTCTTTTCAGTTTCAATCTTACTTGATATCCTTATTGACCACTCCCTCCTTTTGAAACTTTCTCTCTACATGATGTTTATTATTCAACAGTCTCTTAATTCTTCTAACGTCATGTATTATTCCTTTCAAGTGACTTTTGTAAGGTCCTTTTACTGCTTATCTTTAAAATCTTGTCTGGATATTTCCCAACCTTCTATCTTTGCCCCCCTTCACTTCTTCTACATGTTTTCCTAATGATTAGATTTTTATCCTAGCTATGGATCATATTTTTCTTTTTATTTACATAAGTCTGGTAAATTTTGTTACATGCTGTACATTGTGACTTGAGTGTTGCAGTGTGTTGAATTTTGTTTTGCAGTCAGTTATTTGTGTATCAGGTTGCTTCATTTAAGGATTATTTTTAATCTTATTAGGTCAGATATAAAGTATTCTTTCCTGGCTAGTTTAGCCTTACATCTAAGGTCTGATTTCTTTTGTCTCTTCATTTTCAGAGGTTAGAACTTAAACAATTGCCAGCTCTGTGTGAGTTCTGGGTATTCTTTTTGGTATTTCTTTGTCTGGCCTCATGGGGTTTCATCCTAGGCACTCATGGTTTTGTATTCAGTGACAGATTCAAATGGACCCACAGCTAAGGGTTTTTCAGTTCTTTTTCTACATACTACACTTCTCTGGTACACTGGTACACTGATCTGCAAAGTTTACTCTGACCTTCTAGTTTACTCAGCTTTTCTGACCTCTGATCTTTGTCTCTTCAACTGAGCAAGATGTCCATGCTCAGCTTGAGCTCTCACTCCCCATGCTATCATCCAGAAAACGTTTTCAGGTAGCAATCTGGTAATGATAAGGCTTATCTTTCTTTTCCCCCTGTTTCAAGGTTCTATACTGTGTATTGTTCAAGTACTACAAACAGCTATTTATATATTTTGTCCCAGATTCTAATTGTTACCACAGGAGAGAAGTCTGGTTCTAGTTACTTCAACTCTCTTTGGTTTTTACTAGCACCTCTGTGCTGTCAACACACCAAAATTACTAATCCAGACATCATATCATGAGTTCTAAACTAATGGATCCAGTTTCCCACTGGACCTGTGCTTTTCAAACATATTTAGGTCATGGCACACATTGGGCTTCCCTGGTGGCTCAGTGGTAAAGAATCCACCTGCCAAAACAGGAGATGCGGATTCGATCCCTGGATCAGAAAGATCCCCTAGAGAAGGAAATGGCAACCCACTTTAATATTCTTGTGTAGGAAATCCCGTGGATAGAGGAACCTGGCGGGCTACAGTCCATGGGGTTGCAAAAGACATGACTTAGTAACTAAACAACAACAGCAACACACTAGAATGATCATATCTGTGTAACACACTCTGGTAAATGGATAAAACTGATCATGGATGAGGCAGTAATCCCCAAAGGCTGAGGAAATCAGTCAGTACTGGAATTTTTGCACAAGATCTCTGTATATAGATATTCCACAGGTACATATGATTTACATGCCCAAAACTAAACTCATTTTTTATGTCTTCCTGCAAACCTACTCTTCTTCATTTTGTGAATGGTGATGAACTGTCAAGTAAGCTCAGTTCTCATAAAGTTTCATAGAACAAGTTGAGTGTGGAAATTTGCTGTTTGGATAAAGCATATATTTTTGGTCTTTTCTGTGGTGCTTAGCTTAACTTCCACAACCTTACAGACCTGACATCTCAACCTGTTAGCACTTGAGGGTGCTATAGCATCCAGTAATAACAGTAATGTGGATTTTGCATTGCAGATTACATCACTGATGCCTCAATAAATGTCTTTGTTTATCACTTTACACTGCTGACTTTTAAAAATGTAAGTTCTGTTTTCCTGGCCAACTGACATTGCATTTTATAAGCTAAAGGACACTTCATATATAAAACAACTGACAGCATAGCCCAGGATATTTAGTCTCTGAAAAATTATTTAGTCTCATAAATTATTTAGAATTCTATTTCCAGTATCACTACATTCTTCTACGTGATATATAATAAGCTAAAACAAAATGTCATGCTACTCATTGTACTGATTCTGTTATAGGTTTCATAGGACAGAATGGTTCGTTCAAATCACACATGACAGTACAATTCAGTTGGTATAGTGAATCTGTACACATCAACCTCCAAATAAGAATATCTAAAAAATAGACAAAGAAGTTCTGAATATAAATATTTATAAATATAATGTAAAATAGTGTTAATTTACTTATGTATGCATAAAACTGGTAAACCTTGATCTCTGGCCCATTATCTAAGTAATTCTAGATCTGGTGATGATCGTAATTCATTTATTCATTAATTTTAGCAAATATTTGAGTACCTACAAAGGTCCAGGCATTACACTCAGGGCGATAGATTAAACACTGAACACCCTACTTCCTGTCTTTGTGCGACTTATATTCTATGTAGAAGACTCAGCTAGCACATAATCTATACTTATGTAAGGAGACCTCCCTTCAAAGCTTCTCTCATATTATGTCTTCTGGAGATTTTGGATCATTTTTACTATGATTATTCTGAATTCTTTTTCGGTACACTCCTGATCTCCTCCTCTTTTGTTTGATTTGGTGTGCATTTATCCTGTTCCTTTACCTGCTGAGTATTTCTTTGCCTTTTCATCTTGTTTAGATTGCTGTGTTTGGGGTGGCTGTTCTGTATTTGGCAATTTGTGGTTCCTTTTTATTGTGGAGGTTCCTCGCTGTGGGTGGAGTTGGATGACTGGCTTATCAAGGTTTCCAGGTTAAGGAAGCTTGTGTTGGTGTTCTGGTGGGTGGAGCTGGATTTCTTCTCTCTGGAGTGAAATGAAGTGTCCAGTAGTGAGTTTTGAGATGTCTGTGGGTTTGGAGTGACTTTGGGCAGCCTGTATATTGAAGCTCAGGCCTATGTTCCTGTGTCGCTGGAGAATTTTTGTGGTATGTCTTGCTCTGGAACTTGTTGGCTCTTGGGTGTTGCTTGGTTTCAGTGTAGGTATGGAGGCTTTTCAATGAGCTCTTATCAATTAATGTTCCCTGGAGTCAGGAGTTTTCTGGTGTTCTCAGGTTTTGGACTTAAGCCTCCTGACTCTCGTTTTCAGTCTTATTCTTACAATAGCCTCAAGACTTCTCCATCTATACAGCACCGATGATAAAACATCTAGGTTAATGATGAAAAGCTTCTCCACAGTGTGGGACACCCAGATAAATTCACAGAGTTACATGGAGAAGAGAGGAGGGAGATAGAAGTGACCAGGAGGAGAAGACGAGGAATCAAAAGGGGTGAGAGCAAGCTAGCCAGTAATCACTTCCTTATGTGCTCTCCACATTCTGGACCCCTCACAGAGGTTCATGGAGTTACAGAGAGGAGAGAAAAGGGAGGAAGGAGACAGAGGTGACTAGAAGGAGAAAAGCGGGAATCAAAAGGAGAAAGAGAGTTCCAGCCAGTAATCAGTTCCCTAAGTGTTCTCCACATCCTGGAACACACAGAGATTCACAGAGTTGGGTAGAGAAGATAAGGGGGATGGAAGAGATAGAGGCAACCTAGTGGAGGAAAAGGGAAGTTAAAAGGGGAAACAGCAATCAAGCCAGGAATCACACTCCCAAGTAAAAATGGGTACTGGAGATTGGGTTCTTAAAGATACAAAATTAATAACAAATACCAACAAGCAAAGATTAAAAATGTAGAGCAGAAGTTTCATACTCAAAAATCCAATATTAAAAACACAAAACAAAGTCCCAAATATTATAAAATATATATATGAAGTTTGGTTTGAAAATAAGGTCGTTTTTTTTTTTTGCAAAGTAATAGATTATAAAAATGAAAATTAAAGGAGTAATAGAGGACTTAAAAATAAAAAAATAGTTAAAAACATTTTAAAAATGATAATAGTAAAAATATATCTAGGAATTTCTCTGGAGTTGTTGCAGGCAGTGTGGTTTCAGTTCAGTTTCATATTGTTCCTTGATCTGGCTTATACCTTTCGAGATCTATAGGCCCCTTACAGTGTAGTTGGTTCTAACTACAGGGTTTTAATCTGTTGCATCTGTCACTTCCAAAGCTGTTCCCTCTGTTTATTTTAGCTTCTTCTGTTTGCTCATCTCTTCAGTGTCTAATTTCCACCCTGACACAAGGGGGCGGTGGTGGTCACTTTTTTAGGCTCACTTGTTCAGTTGTGCTGTGGGGAGGGAGGAACACTGCAAACATATATCACTGGCGTGTGTGGGGAGTGCTCACAGTGTCTCGGCAGAACTGGGTTTGCCCCCGCTCATGGCGTGTGCACTTTTCCAGTCTGCACTCCTCACGCCGTAGGTTACTCTGCCAGGGAACTGTCTGAGGTAGGCCCTGGTTGTGTGCACTTCTCAGGTCTAAGCTGCTGAGGATCAGGTTCCCGGGTACTCCACAATGGCACAGACTTGGCTGAGCCTGCCTTTTGTGCCTTCCCCAGGTCCAAGTAGCTCAGGCCATCAGGTGCTTGGTGAGTGCAGTCTCCCCAAGTGTGGAGTGCATCTTATCACCTCCATGGTCCCAGACGCTCGGTTTCCTGGGTGTCAGCATGTGCACCCGTCTCAGGTGTGCTTTGTCTCTCTCCTGGGAGCTGATCTTTGACTGTTACCCTCCTGGCGGATGTCAGTCGTCCAAAATACCAAGAAGTCTTGGTTAGTCGCTGGGAGCCTGCTTGCAGTTTGGTAGAGGATGCCTCTCTGGGGCCAAGAATGCCCCTTTCTGGATCTGGTTGCCTCCGCCTGCCTCGCTGTCTCTGGTGGGGAATGTGCAAGTCTGCAGCATGCTAGCTCTCGTCTGGTATTCGCTCAGTCTTTTGTTCTGTGAGCAGTCTCCACAGTGCTTTCAGTTCAGTTCAGTCGCTCAGTCGTGTCCAACAACCCCCGACCCCATGAATCACAGCCAGGCCTCCCTGTCCATCACCAACTCCCGGAGTTCACTCAAACTCATGTCCACAGAGTCGGTGATGCCATCCAGCCATTTCATTCTCTGTCGTCCCCTTCTCCTCCCGCCCCTAACCTTTCCCAGCATCAGAGTCTTTTCCAGTGAGTCAACTCGTCTCATGAGGTGGCCAAAGTATTGCAGTTTCAGCTTTAGCATCAGTCTTTCCAATGAACACCCAGGATTGATCTCCTATAGAATGGACTGGTTGGATCTCCTTGCAGTCCAAGAGACTCTTAAGAGTCTTCTCCAACACCACAGTTCAAAAGCATCAATTCTTCGGCGATCAGCTTTCTTCACAGTCCAACTCTCACATCCATACATGACCACGGGAAAAACCATAGCCTTGACTAGACAGACCTTTGTTGGCAAAGTAATGTCTCTGCTTTTTAATATACTATCAAGGTTGGTCATAACTTTCCTTCCAAGGAGTAAGCGTCTTTTAATTTCATGGCTGCAATCAGCATCCGCAGTGATTTTGGAGCCCCAAAAAATAAAGTCTGACACTGTTTCCACTGTTTTTCCATCTTTTTCCCATGAAGTGATGGGACCAGATGCCATGATCTTTGTTTTCTGAATGTTGAGCTTCAAGCCAACCTTTTCACTCTCCTCTTTCACTTTGATCAAGAGGCTTTTTAGTTTCTCTTCACTTTCTGCCATAAGGGTAGTGTCATCTACATATCTGAGGTTATCGATATTTCTCCCAGCAATCTTGATTCCAGCTTGTGCTTCTTCCAGCCCAACGTTCCTCATGATGTACTCTGCATATCAGTTAAATAAGCAAGGTGCAATATACAGCCTTGACGTACTCCTTTTCCTATTTGGAACCAGTCTATTGTTCCATGTACAGTTCTGACTGTTGCTTCCTGACCTGCATACAGGTTTCTCAAGAGGCAGGTCAGGTGGTCTGATTTTCCCATCTCTTTCAGAATTTTCCACAGTTTATTGTGATCCACACAGTCAAAGGCTTTGGCATAATCAATGAAACAGATATAGATGTTTTTTCTGGAACTCTCTTGCTTTCGCCGTAATCCACAGTGCCTTAGCTTAGGACTTTCTGCGGGATAGTTCTCTCTCTCTTTTCTTTCTCTCTCTCTGGCTATCCCACAGTTTGGCTTGCTATCTCATGTTAGTTCTCTCAGATTGCCTACAGGGTATTGCATTCAGGACAGGTCCTTACCCTAAGCAACACAACCCGTGCCTTCCCGTTCATCTACTGCTTGCAGGTGGCAGATGCAAGCACAGAGAGTTGCCGTTAGGCATGTAATCTGTGTGGTTTATTTATTTATTTATTTTTCCTCCCAGTTATGTTGCCCTCTGAGATTCCAAAACTCCCCACAGACCCGCCAGTGAGAGGGTTTCCTTGTGTTTTGAAACTTCTCCTCTTTTAAGACTCCTTTCCCGGGACGGATCTCTGTCCCTATCTCTTTCGTCTCTCTTTTTATCTTTTATATTTTGTCCCTCCTTTCAAAGACAATGGGCTGCCTTTCTGGGTTCCTGATGTCCTCTGCCAGCATTCAGAAGTTGTGTTGTGGAATTTGCTCAGCGTTCAAATGTTGTTTTGTTGAATTTGTTGGGGAGAAAGTGGTCTCCCCGTTTTATTCCTCTGCCATCTTAGGACCGCCTCTATACCATACCTTCTTTATCCATTCGTTCATCAGTGAACATTTAGGTTGTTTCCATATCTTGGCTATTGTTAATCATACTGAAATGAACATGAGAATGCACATATCTTTTAAGGTAGTGTTTTTGTGTCATTTGGATACATTTCCAGAAGTGCAAAAACTGGATTGTATGGTATTCCTATTCTTAATTTTTTGAGGAATCTCTGTACTGTTTCACATAGTTATTACACCAATTTTTATTCCCACCAACAAGGTACAAGTATTCCCTCTTCTCTCCATGCTTTCCAACATTTGTTATTCCTTGTCTTTTTGATAATATCTATACTAATCCCTGGAGTAAGCAAGGGAAACACACTCCAGTATTCTTGCCTGGAAAATTCCATGGACAGAGGAGCCTGGTGGGCTACAGTCCATGGGGTTGCTAAGAGTCAGATACCACTGAGCTACTGAACACACACACAGACACACATGCACATACTAACAGTTATGAGGTGATAACTCATTGTGGCTTTCTTTTACATGTCCCTATTAAATAGTGATGTTGAACATCTTTCCATGTGCCTGTGGGTCTTCTGTGTGTCTTCTCTGGAAAAAATGTGTGTTCAGTTCTTCTGTCCATTTTTCAGTCATGTTGTTTGTTTCTTTGCTGTTGAGTTGTATGATTTCATTGTTTTCTTTTTTTTGGGGGGGGATATTAACCCCTTATTAGATATATGATTTCAAAATGCCTTTTGCCATTCAGTAAGCAACCCGTTTGCTTAGATGATGTTTTCATTCATTGTATTGAAGCTTTTTAGTTTGGAGTAGTCTTGTTTGTTTATTTTTGCCTTTGTTTCCTTTGCGTTTGGAGTCCAATCCACAGAAACGTTGCTGTTACTGGTTTGTCAGGTTACTGCCTAAAGTTTCTTCTAGGAATTCTGTGATTTCAGGTCTCACATTAAGTAATTCATTTTGAGTTAGTTTTTGTATATGATGTAAGATAGTGTTCTAGTTTTGTTCTTTTTCATGTGTCTATCCAGTTTTCCCAACACCGTTTATTGTATTGAAGAGCCTATTATTTCTCCATTGTCGTTTTTTGCTCTATTCTTGTGTATTATTTATGGGCTCTCAATTCTATACCCTTGTTCTGTGTGTTTGGCTTTCTACTGGTACCATACTGTTTTTTTTTATCACGTATTACATTTTAATGAGCAAATATTATATACATTATCCTGATGGAAAATTTCAAATGTTATGTCAGTTATTCATATAACATTATACAGTGTTATCACATTTTTAAAGTTTTTTTTAAACAAAATTTTCTTTTATAATGGAGCATAGTTGATTAACAGCATTGTATTACTTTTAGGTGCACAGCAAGATGATTCAGTGATACGTATACATGTATCTATTCTTCAAATTATTTGCCCATTTAAGTTATTACAAAATATTGAATTCCCTGTGCTATATAGTAGGTCCTTATTTGTCATCTATTTTAACTGTAGTAATGTGAACCTGTCAATCCAAAACTCCCAATCTATCTACCCCTCAATTCTTCCCTCCCCATCATGACTGTTCTGTAAGGATGTTACTATGTTTCTGTTTTCTAAATGAATTTATTTGTATCATTTTTGAAAGAGAAAGTGAAAGTTGCTCAATCCTGTGAGACTTTCTGACACCATGGACTATACAGTCTGTGGAATTCTCTAGGCCAGAATACTGGAGTGGGTAGCCTTTCCCTTCTCCATGGGATCTTCCCAACCCAGGGATCAAACCCAAGTCTCCTGCATTGCAAGTGGATTTTTTACCAGCTGAGCCACAAGGAAAGCCTGAGAATACTGGAGTTGGTAGCCTATCCCTTCTCCAGTCGATCTTTTCGACCCAGGAATCCAACCGGAGTTTCCTGCATTGCAGGTGGATTCTTTACCAACTGAGCTATCAGGGAAGTCACTTACCATTTTTAAGATTCCACATATAAGTGATGTCATATGTTATTTGACTTACTTCACTCAATATGACAGTCTCTAGGTTCATCCATGTTGGTACAAATAGCATTATCTGACTCCATTTTTGGATGCGTATCAATTTATTATATATGTATATATCTCAGATATTTTATCCATTCCTCTGTCAATGGACATTTAGCTTCCATGTCTTAGCTATTAAGTAGTCCTACACTGAACATTGGGGTGCATGTATATTTTCAAATTGCAATTTTCTCTGGATATATGCCCAGGAGTGGGATTGCAAAATCGTATGACTGTTCTGTTTTTAGTTTTATAAGGGACTTCCACACTATTCTCAATTGTGGCTGTACCAATTTATATTCCTATCGCCAGTGTAGGAGGGTTCCCTTTTCTCCACATCCTCGCCAGGATTTATTGTTTGTAGACTTTTTAATGATGGCCATTCTGACTAGTGTTATGTGATAGCACATTGTAGGCTTGATTAGCAATTCTCTAGTATTCAGTGATGTATAGCATCTTTTCATGTGCATTTTGGCCATCTGTATGTCTTCTTTTAGGTCTTCTGCCCTTTTTTTCCCACATTTTTATCTATCTTTTGTTTCAATTGAAGTAAATTTTATTGGAGTGTAGTTGATTTACAATGTTATGTTAATTTCAGTTGCACAGAGTGAAGTAAGTCATACAGTAAAGCAACAATACATATTGTGTTGTTTATCTGTTTGTTTGTTCTTTAATTCTTCTATCTCTTTGTCAAACATTTCTTGTATCTGTGTCTGTGCATCCATTCTTTTTCCAGGATTTTGAATCATCTTGACTATCATCACTTTGAATTTATTTTAGGTATATTGTCCAGCTTCCCTTTGTTTGGTTGTTCTTGAGGTTTGTATCTTGTTCTTTCATCTGCTACTTTTTCTTTGTTGTCTCCTTTTGTCTAACTTTCTGCATTTGTGGTTTCCTTTCTACAAGCTACAGGATCATAGTTTTTCTTGCTTCTGGTGTCTGTCTCCTGTTCGATAAGATATGTCCAGGAGTTTGTGCTAGATTCCTGGCTAGAGAGACTTATGCCTTTCCTTTGGGTGGTGTAGCTGGATTCTATCCCTCTCGTGGGCAGGGCTGTGTCAAGGAGTGCATTTTGAAGTGGCTGTGCTGCCCAGTATGACTTTATGCAACATGTATATTATCATATATGAAACTAATCGCCAGTCCAGGTTTGATGCATGATACAGGATGCTTGGGGCTGGTGCACTGGGACGAACCAGAGGGATGGTATGGGGAGGGAGGTGGGAGGGGGGTTCAGGTTGGGGAACACATGTACTCCCGGGGCAGTTTCATGTCAATGTATGGCAAAACCAATCAGTTCAGTTCAGTTCAGTTGAGTTGCTCAGTCGTGTCTGACTCTTTGCGACCCCATGAATCACAGTACGCTAGGCCTCCCTGTCCATCACCAACTCTCGGAGTTCACTCAAACTCATGTCCATCGAGTCGGTGATGTCATCTGGCCATCTCATTCTCTGTCGTCCCCGTCTCCTCCCGCCCCCAATCCCTCCCAGCATCAGAGTCTTTTCCAATGAGTCAACTCGTTGCATGAGGTGGCCAAAGTATTGGAGTTTCAGCTTTAGCATCAGTCCTTCCAATGAACACCCAGGATTGATCTCCTCTAGAATGGACTGGTTGGATCTTCTTGCAGTCCAAGGGACTCTCAAGAGTCTTCTCCAGCACCACAGTTCAAAAGCATCAATTCTTTGGCGATCAGCTTTCTTCACAGTCCAACTCTCACATCCATGCATGACCACGGGAAAAACCATAGCCTTGACTAGACGGACCTTTGTTGGCAAAGTAATGTCTCTGCTTTTTAATATGCTATCTAGGTTGGTCATAACTTTCCTTCCAAGGAGTAAGTGTCTTTTAATTTCATGGCTTCAATCAGCATCTGCAGTGATTTTGGAGCCCAAAAAATAAAGTCTGACACTGTTTCCACTGTTTCCCCATCTATTTCCCATGAAGTGATGGGACCAGATGCCATGATCTTTGTTTTCTGAATGTTGAGCTTCAAGCCAACCTTTTCACTCTCCTCTTTCACTTTCATCAAGAGGCTTTTGAGTTCCTCTTCACTTTCTGCCCTAACCAATACAATAATATAAAGTAGTTAGCCTCCAATTAAAATAAATAAATTAAAAAAAAAGAAAACAAAACAAAGCATTAAAAACGAATAACTGACAAAAAAAACAAAAAAAGAAAACCAAATATCCTAAGTCAAATTTAACACTTTTATATATATGGGAAGATGCAGTAGTTTGGGTTCACTCAAACCATTTCTTTCAGCTCTCTAGGCCAGTGTTCTGTTTTTTCACATCCTGAACTCCCTCAGGGCTCAACTTAGGGAATTACTGCAGTCTTTTGGCTGCTAATTCACAAGTATTTTTCTCCTTCCTGAGTACCCTTAGGGCTCACCAGCTCACATTGGAGGGCTGCAATCACTAAAGACTGTGACATCCTTGTTTATTGATATGGCAAGAAATGCTCCATTTCTCAATACCATCCAGAGACTTTGACTGTTTGGCCATTAAACACATGCATATTGAATGTTCTATCATATTCTTGAATAAAATTTTATTTTGTCATTTTACCATTAATAATTATTATGAAATTTGGTTTATATAAAGAACTTTCAGTTCAGTTCAGTTGCTCAGTCGTGTCCGACTCTCCGCGACCCCATGAATCACAGCGTGCCAGGCCTCCCTGTCCATCACCAACTCCCGGAGTTCACTCAAACTCATGTCCACAGAGTCGGTGATGCCATTCAACCATCTCATTCCTGGTCGTCCCCTTCTCCTCCTGCCCCCAACCTTTCCCAGCATCAGAGTCTTTTCCAGTGAGTCAACTTGTCGCATGAGGTGGCCAAAGTATTGCAGTTTCAGCTTTAGCATAAGTCCTTCCAATGAACTTTAGAAACATACAAAGTATAATAAATAATATAGTGAGCATGCAAGAATTCAGATTAAAAAAAGAGGATATTGCTATAGAGTGAAAGCTCCCCACATATCCCTCACATGTCACATTCTTTTCTTATGTATTAGTAGATATCTAGCATCTGGAATTTCATACTTACTATTTTCTTACTTTGAAAATATTTTTAGTGGAATATAGTTGATTTACAATGTTGTATTAATTTCAGGTGCACAGCAAAGTGAATTAATTATACATATACATATATCTACTCTTTTATTGATTCTTTTCCCATATTGTCCATTACAGAGTACTGAGTATCATTTGCTGTGCTATACAATAGGTTCATATTAGTTATTTATTTTACATATAGTACTGTGTATATGTCAATCCCAAACTTTCAGTTGACCCCCTATTTTCCCTCTTGGTTAACATAAGTTTGTTTTCTACATCTATTACTCTATTTCTGTTTTGTAAATAGGTTCTTATTTTTTTTTTTAGATTCCACGTATAAGTGATATCATATTATATTGTCTTACTTTGTCTGACTTAATTCACTTAGTATGATAATCTCCAGGTTCTTCCATGTTGCTGCAAACATCATGTCACATACACACAGGCCTGATTTTGAACATTGTATAAAGGTTATAGTGTAGTATTTTCCCTTCATTTGATTTTTTCCTCAATTTTATATGATATTTAGATGTAGCCATGTTGCTGTTAAAATTCCTGTTTAGTTTATTTTTGCTAGTATTTCATTCTGTGAGTATGCCACCATACTTCTTTATTAATTTTCTTGTAAATATATGTTTATTGCTGCTTCTAGTAGTTTTACTGTTTGACTTTTGTTTCACTTTTATGAATAATGCTACTATACTCCTTGCAAATGTCCTCACCAGATTCTATATTTACAGATATATATTCTATATTTACAGAAAATATATATTGTATATTTACAGAAAACATATTTAAAAAGTTCCAGAGAATTAAAGAATGCATCCATTCGGTTGTTTTAGACCATAGTAATTTTTCCAAATTAGTAGACCACTAATATACTTTCACCAGAGTGTAAAGAGTGTTCCTTTAAACTCTCCTTACCAACATTTTTGTCATTTTCAGATTTTTAATTTTTCCTGTGTAGTAGATATAACATGTTTTCTACCTGAGGTTTTAATTAGCATTTCTTTATTTTTTAACAAAGCAATGAAGTAAAACTTTATTGCATTTATTTTCCATTAGTTTTTCTTACATGTGTAGTACCTGCTCATTTTCTTCTTATGGTATTAGGGTAATACAGGCTTCATAACATTAATGTGGAAATATTTCCTCTGTTTCAATTTTTGGGAGAGTTTGTGGGAAGATTTTTAGTCATTCTTCATGTATGGTAAATTTACCTACTAAGTGTATGGTAATATTCACCAAATTATTGATTTTAACTTATAATTCAGTCCCTTTACTCATCACAGAATTATCCAGATTTTTCTATTTTAATTTTGTTGATTTCAGCAGTTTGTATATTCTCTAGGAATTTGTCAGTTTCATCTCAGTTCAGTTCAGTTCAGTCACTCAGTCATCTCCGACTCTTTGCAACCCCATGAATCACAGCACACCAGGCCTCCCTGTCCATCACCAACTCTTGGAGTTCACTCAAACTCTTATCTAATTTTGTGTCATACAATGGTTCATAGTATGCCTTTGTAATCCTTTTGACTTTTAAGGTCAGTAATACTAACCCCTCTTTCATTCCTGATTTTATTAACATATTTCTTTTATCTTGGTCAGTGCAGCTAGGGGTTTGTCAATTTTGTTGAACATTTAAAGATCAAACTTTCCATTGATTATCTATGCTTTTCTATTCTGTATCAATAATTTCCTCTAAAATATTTTTTATTTATTTCCATATCTTTGCATTTGGGTTTGATTTTTCTCTCTCCACTGTCTTAAGCTAGAAGGTGAGGCTATTGATTTGAGATCTTCCTTCTTTTGTAAAATTGGCACTTAGCTCTGAATGCTGCTTTAGCTGTACCCAAGATGTTATTATGTCTTTTGTTTTCATTTTCATTCCCCATCAAATTTTTTCGTTTTTTGTGTGAGTTGTTCTTTCGTTCATTGATTGCTTAGGAATGTGTTGTATACACATTACTGTGAAGTTTCAGAATTTCTTTGTTATTGATTTTTAACTTTTTTCTGTTTAAGTCATAGTACATACTTTGTATGTTCTCAGTCCTTTCATGTTTATTGAAGTTTGTTTTATGCCCTGGCTTCTGGTCTACTCAGGTGAATGTTCCGTGTGGTTTTGAGAAAGCTGTGATTTGCTGATTTTGACTGGAGTGTTCTAGGTTTGTCTTTTATGTCTGATTGGTTTATAATGTTGTTCAGGCTTTCTGATTCCTTGTTGATCTTCTGGTTAGTTTTTTTATCCACTATTTAAGGTGGAGTATTGCAGCATGCAACTGAATACCAGTCCACCTTACCCGTCTCCTGAGAAGCTTGTATGCAGGTCAAGAAGCAATAGTTAAAACTGGACCTGGTACCACAGACTGGTTCAAAATTGGCAAAAGAGTACATCAAGGCTGTATATTGTCACCCTGTTTATTTAACTCATATGAGGGTACATCTTGCAAAATGCTGGGCTGGATGAAGGACAAGCTGGAATCAAGTTTGCCGGAAGAAAGAAATAACCTTGGATATGCAGAAAACACCACACTAATGGCAGAGAGTGAAGAGGAAGTAAAGAGCCTCTTGATGAAGGTAAAAGAGGAGAGTGAAAAAGCAGTCTTGAAAGTCAACATTCAAAAAAAGTAATATTGTGGCATTTGGTCCGATCCTTTCATGGCAAATAGATGGAGAGAAAATGGAAACAGTGGAAGATTTTGTTTTCTTGGTCTCCAAAATCACTGTGGATGTTGACTGCAGCCATGAAATTAAAAGACACTTGCTCCTTGGAAGAAAAGCTATGACAAAACTAGACAGCATATTAAAAAGCAGAGACATTACTTCGTTGACAAAGTTCTATATAGTCAATGTGATGGTTTTTCCAGTAGTCATGTACAGATGTGAGAGTTGGACCATAAAGAAGGCTAAACACTGGAGAATTGATGCTTTCAAACTGTGGTGCTGGAGAAGACTCACCAGAGTCCTTTGGATAGCAAGGAGATCAAACCAGTCAATCCTAAAGGAAATCAATCCTGAATATTCATTGGAAGGACTGATGCTGAAGCTCCAATAATTTGGCCACCTGATGTGAATAGCCAATTCACTGGAAAAGACCCTGACCCTGGCATAGTTTGAAAGCAGGAGGAGAAGAGGGCGACAGAGGATGACAAAATTAAAATAGTGTCACTGACTCAGTGGACATGAATTTGAGAAAACTCTGGAGACAGTGGAGGACAGGAGACTGGTGTGCTGCAGTCCATGGGTTTGCAAAGTGTTGGACACAACTGAAAAACTGAACAACAAGCTGTTATTGTTGAATTATCTATTTCTCCATTCAATTCTGTCAGTTTGCTTTACGTATTTGGTACTCTTATTTAGGCATGCTGCTGCTGCTAAGTCACTTCAGTCGTGTCCGACTCTGTGTGACCCCATAGACGGAAGCCCACCAGGCTCCCCTGTCCCTGGGATTCTCCAGGCAAGAACACTGGAGTGGGTTGCCATTTCCTTCTCCAATGTGTGAAAGTGGAAAGTGAAAGTGAAGTCGCTCAGTCGTGTCCGACCCTTAGCGACCCCACAGACTGCAGCCTACCAGGCTCCTCTGTCCATGGGATTCTCCAGGCGAGAGTACTGGAGTGTCTTGCCATTGCCTTCTCCGTATTTAGGCATATATATGTATAATTTTTGTATCTTCCTGATGTATTGATCTTTTATTCTTATAAAATGTCCCATGATAATCTCTAGAAATACTTTTCATTTAAAGTTTATTTTGTCCAACATTGGTATTATTTGCAACTTACTTTTAGTGGTTATTTGTGTGATATAGCTTTTTCCATTATCTCATATATATATATACGTATTTTTTTATGATATACATCTTTCAATGCCATTCTCCCAAATCATCACACCCTCGCCCTCTCCCACAGAGTCCAAAAGATTGTTTTATACATCTGTGTCTCTTTTGCTGTCTCGTATACAGGATTATAGTGACTATCTTTCTAAATTGCATATGTATCTTCAAATATTGATATGTTGTTATATCATAAGTCCCACTGATTCACAATTTAATATCATATACACTACATACCCAAACTGTCAATCATATAGTGATCCTCAAAACAACCAATAAAATCTCAGTTATAAAAGAAAAAAAATTGCATATATATGCGTTAGTATACTGTATTGGTGTTTTTTTTTTTCTGTCTTACTTCACTCTGTATAATAGGCTTCAGTTTCATCCACCTCATTAGAACTGGTTCAAATGTATATTTTTAATTGCTGAGTACATATTGTGTATATGTACCACAACTTTCTTATCCATTCGTCTGCAGATGGACGTCTAGGTTGCTTCCATGGCCTGGCTGTTATAAACAGTGCTGCAGTGAACATTGGAGTACATGTCTCTTTCAATTCTGGTTTCCTCGGTGTGTATGCCCAAGAGTGCGATTGCTGGGTCGTATGGCAGTTCTATTTTCAGGTTTTAAGGAATCTCCACCTTGTTCTCCATAGTGGCTGTAGTAGCTTGTATTCCCACCAACAGTGGAAGAAGGTTCCCTTTTCTCCACACACTCTCTGGCATTTATTGCTTGTAGACTTTTGTATAGCAGCCATTCTGACTGGCGTGACTTCATTGTGGTTTTGATTTGCATTTCTCTGATTCTGAGGGATGTTGAGCATCATTTCATGTGTTTGTTAGCCATCTGTATGTCTTCTTTGGAGAAATGTCTGTTTAGTTCTTTGGCCCATTTTTTGATTGGATCGTTTATTTTTCTGGTATTGAGCTGCAGGAGCTGCTTGTATATTTTGGAGATTAATCCTTTGTCAGTTGCTTCATTTGCTATTATTATCTCCCATTCTGAAGGCTGTCTTTTCACCTTGCCTATAGTTTCCTTTGCTGTACAGAAGCTTTTAATTTTAATTAGGTCCCATTTGTTTATATTTTCTTTTATTTCCAACATTCTGGGAAGTGGGTATGGAGGATCCTGCTCTAATTTATGTCGGAGAGTGTTTTGTCTATGTTCTCCTCTAGGAGTTTTATAGTTTCTGGTCTTATGTTTAGAACTTTAATCCATTTTGAGTTTATTTTTGTGTATGGTGTTAGGGAGTGTTCTAGTTTCATTCTTTTACAAGTGGTTGACCAGTTTTCCCAACACCACTTGTTAAAGAGATTGTCTTTTCTCCGTTGAATATTCTAGCTTCTTTTGTCAAAGATAAGGTGTCCATTGGTGCGTGGATTTATCTTTGGGCTTTCTATTTTTTTCCATTGATCTATATTTCTGTCTTTATTCCAGAACCATACTGTCTTGATGACTGTGGCTTTGCGGTAGAGCCTGAAGTCCCGCTGGTTGATTCCTCCAGTTCCAATCTTCTTTATCAAGATTGCTTTGGCTATTTGAGGTGTTTTGTATTTCCATACAAACTGTGATATCATTTGTTCTAGTTCGGTGAAAAATACTGTTAGTACCTTGATAGGGATTGCATTGAACCTATAGATTACTTTGGGTAATATATTCATTTTCACAATATTTATTCTTCCAATCCATGAGCACGGTATATTAGTGTCCTCTCTCATTTCTTTCACCAGTGTTTTATAGTTTTCTATATATACGTGTTTTGTTTCTTTAGGTAGATATAATCCGAAGTATTTTATTCTTTTCATTGCAACAGTGATTGGAATTGTTTCCTTAATTTCTCTTTCTATTTTCTCATTATTAGTGTATAGGAATGCATGGGATTTCTGTGTGCTGAGTTTATATCCTGTTACTTTACTGTATTCATTAATTAGCTCTAGTAATTTTCTGGTAGAGTATTTAGGGTTTTTTACATTCAGTTTGAAAATCTTTGCCTTTTGATAAATTTGCTTAATCAATTCTCATATAGTTTTATTACTGATGTTGTCTTTACATCTATCATTTTTATTTTTGTTTTCTACACTCCTCTTATTTCTTTGCTTTTCTGTTAATCTTACTGCTTTGTTTTGCCTTAAGTGATTATTTCCTAGAATAACATTTCAATCATTAAATGACGTTTTCCTTTATATATTTTATTCAGTTCAGTTCAGTTTAGTTGCACAGTCGTCTCTGACTCTTTGCGACTGCATGAATTGCAGCATGCCAGGCCTCCTTGTCCATCACCAACTCCCGGAGTTTACCCAAACTCATGTCCATTGAGTCGGTGATGCCATCCAGCCATCTCATCCTCTGTCATCCCCTTCTCCTCCTGCCCTCAATCCCGCCCAGCATCAGGGTCTTTTCCAATGAGTCAACTCGTCGCAAGAGGTGGCCAAAATATTGGAGTTTCAGCTTCAGCATCAGTCCTTCCAATGAACACCCAGGACTGTTCTCCTTTAGGATGGACTGGTTGGATCTCCTTGCAGTCCAAGGGACTCTCAAGAGTCTTCTCCAACACCACAGTTCAAAAGAATAAATTCTTCGATGCTAAGCTTTCTTCACAGTCCAACTTTCACACCCATACATGACCACTGGAGAAAGCATAACCTTGAATAGATGGAACTTTGTTGGTAAGATAATGTCTCTGCATTTTAATGTGCTATCTAGGTTAGTCATAACTTTTTATTAGCTGTTACTAAAGAACTTTCAATATACATTTTACTTTATCAGAATTTACTTGAGATTTATGTTAACTTAATTCCAGTGAGATATAGAAATCACTCAGGCGATTCAGTCACTCCGTCGTATCCGACTATTTGGGATCCCTTGGACTGCGGCACTGCCAGTCTTCCCTGTCCATCGTCAACTCCCAGAACTTACTCAAACTCATTTCAAAAGCTATACTGGACATAGCTTTTATTCCAAGGAGTAAGCGTCTTTTAATTTCATCGCTGCAGTCACCATCTGCAATGATTTTGGAGCCCCCAAAATAAAATCTCTCACTGTTTCCATGATTTCCCAATCTGTTTGCCATAAAGTGATGGGACCAGATGCCATGATCTTAATTTTCTGAATGGTGAGCTTTAAGCCAACTTTTTCACTCTCCTCTTTCACTTTCATCAAGAGGCTCTTTAGTTCTTTGCTTTCTATCATAAGGGTGGATATATCTGCATACATGAGGTTATTGATATTTCACCCGGCAATCTTGATTCCAGCTTGGGGTTCATCCAGCCCAGCTATTCGCATGATGTACATTGCATATAAGCTAAATAAGCAGGGTGAGAATATACAGGGTTGACGTTCTCCTTTTCATATTTAGAACCAGTCTGTTGTTCCATGTCCAGTACTTACTGTTGCTTCCTGACCACCATTTACGTTTCTCAAGAGGCAGGCCAGGTGGTCTGATATTCCCATTTCTTTCAGAATGTTCCACAGTTTATTATGATCCACACAGTCAAAGGCTTTGGCATATCAATAAAGCAGAAATAGATGGTTTTCTGGAACTCTCTTGCTTTCTCCATGATCCAGTGGATGTTGGCAATTTGATCTCTGATTCCTCTGCCTTTTCTAAAACCAGCTTGAACATCTGGAATTTCATGGTTCATGTTTTGCTGAAGCCTGGCTTGGAGAATTTTGAGCATTACTTTACTAGCTTGTGAAATGAGTGCAATTGTGAAGTAGTTTGAGCATTCTTTGGCATTGCCATAGAAGAAGAAAGGAATGGAAAACTGCTTCAGTATTCTTGCCTTGAGAACCCCATTAACAGTGTGAAAAAGCAAAAAGATAGCACACTGAACGATTATCTCCCCACTTTGGTAGGTGCCCAATATGTAACTGGAGATCATTAACAGTGACTGTAAGGTTAGTTCAGTTCAGTTGCTCAGTCGTGTCCGACTCTTTGTGACCCCATGGATCACAGCATGTGAGGCCTCCCTGTTCATCTCCAACTCCAGGAGTTCACTCATCCTCATATCCATCGAGTCGGTGATGCTATCCAGCCATCTCATCCTCTGTTGTCCCCTTCTCCTCCTGCCCCCAATCCCTACCAGCATCAGAGTCTTTTCCATTGAGTCAACTCTTCGCATGAGGTGGCCAAAGTATTGGAGTTCCAGCCTCAATATCAGTCCTACCAATTAAAACCCAGGACTGATCTCCTTTAGTATGGACTGTTTGCATCTTTTGCAGTCCAAGGGAGTCTCAAGAGTCTTCTCCAACACCACAGTTCAAAACCATCAATTCTTTGGCACTCAGCTTTCTTTATAGACCAACTCTCATAACCATACATGACTACTGGAAAAACCATAGCTTTGACTAGATGGACCTTTGTTGACATAGTAATGTCTCTGCTTTTTAATATGCTATGTTGCTCAGAGCTTTTCTTCCAAGGAATAAGCGTCTTTTCATTGCATGGCTGCAGTCACCATCTGCACTGATGTTGGAGCCTTAAAAAGTAAAGTCAGCCACTGTTTCCTCTTTCCCCATCTATTTGTCATGAAGTGACGGGACTGGATGCCACGATCTTAGTTTTTCTGAATGTTCAGCTTTAAGGCAAATTTTTCACTCTCCTCTTTCACCTTCATCAAGAGGCCTTTTATTTCGTCTTCACGTTCTTCCATAAGGGTGGTGTCATCTGCATGTCTGAGGTTATTGATATTTCTCCTGGCAATCTTGATTCCAGCTTGTACTTCTTCCAGCCCAACGTTTCACATGATGTACCCTTCATAGAACTTAAATAAGTAGGGTGACAATATACAGCCTTGACATACTCCTGTTCCTATTTGGAACCAGTCTGTTTTTCCAAGTCTAGTTCTAACTGTTGCTTTCTGAACTGCATACAAATTTCTCAGGAGGCAGGTCAGGTGGTCCGTTATTCCCATATCTTAGAGAATTTTCCAAAATTTGTTGTGATGCACCAGTCAAAGGCTTTGGTCAATAAAGCAAAAGTAGCAAATTATTAATTATGGTCAATAAAGCAAAAGGAGATGTTTTTCTGGAACTCTCTTGCTTTTTCAATGATCCAGCGGATGTTGTTAATTTGATCTTTTGTTCCTCTGCGTTTTCCAAATCCAGCTGAAACATCTGGAAGTTCACAGTTCCTTTGCCTTTTCAAAATCCAGCTTAAACATCTGGAAGTTCTCGGGTCATGTACTATTCAAGCCTGGCTTGGAGAATTTTGAGCATTACTTTGCTAGCAGTAAGATGAGTGCATTTGTGTGGTAGTTTGAACATTCTTTGGCATTGTCTTTCTTTGGGATTGGAGTGAAAACTCACCTTTTCCAGTCGTGTGGCCATTGCTGACTTTTCCAAATTTGCTGGCATATTGAGTGCAGCACTCTCACAGCATCATATTCAGGATTTGAAATTGCTCAACTGGAATCCGTCACCTACACTAGCTTTGTTCATAGTGATCCTTCCTAAGGCCCACTTGATTTCACATTCCAGGATGTCTGGCCCTAGGTGAGTGATGATCAACATGGTGGTTATCTGGGTCATGAAGATCTTTTTTGTATAATTCCTCTGTGGACTCTTGCCACCTCTTCATAATATCTTATTCTTCTCTTAGTTTCATACCTTTTTTGCCCTAAATTGTACCCATCTTTGAATGAAATATTCCCTTGTTATGTCTAATTTTCTTGAACAGATGTCTAGTATTTCCCATCCTATAGTTTTCCTCTTTTTCTCTGTATTGTTCGCTGAGGAAAGCTTTCTTTTCTCTCCTTGCTATTCTTTGGATCTCTGCATTCAAATGGGTACATCTTTTGTTTTCTCCTTTGCCTTTAGCTTCTCTTCTTTTTTCAGCTATTTTAAGGCCTCCTCAGACAAACATTTTGCCTTTTTACTTTTCTTTTACTTGGGGATGGTCTTGATCACTGCCTCCTGCATAATGTCATGAACCTCTGTCCATAGTTCTTCAACCTCTCTATTAGATCTAATCCCTTGAATATATTTGTCACTTCCACTGTATAATCATAACGGATTTAATTTAGGTCATACCTGAATGGTGTAGTGGTTTTCCATGCTTTCTTCAACTTACTCCTAAATTTGGCAATAAGTTCATGATCTGAGCCACAGTCAGCTCCCAGTGTTCTTTCTGTTGACTGTATAGAGCTTCTCCATTGCTGGCTGTAAAGAATATAATCAATCTGATTTCGGTATTGAACATCTGTTGCTGTCCATGTGTAGAGTCATCTCTTGTATTGTTGGAAGAGGTTATTTGCTATGACCAGTGTGTTCTCTTGGCAAAACTTTATTAGCCTTTACTCTCCTTCGTTTTGTACTCCAAGGCCAGATTTACCTGTTACTCCATGTATCTCTTGACTTCCTACTTTTGCATTCCAGCCGCTGTAATGAAAAGGATATCTTTCCTGGGTGTTAGCTCTATAAGGTCTTGTAGATCTTCATCAAACCGTTCATTCATCTTCTACAGCATTACTGGTTGAGAGATAGACTTGGTTTATTGTGATATTGAATGGTTTGCCTTGGAAACGAACAGAGATCATTCTGTCGTTTTTGAGATTGTATCAAAGTAGTGCATTTTGGACCCTTTTGTTGACTCTGATGGCTACTCCATTTCTTCTTAGGGATTCCTCCCGTCAGTAGTAGATATAATGGTCATCTGAGTTAAATTCACCTAGTCCAGTCCATCTTAGTTCACTGATACCTAGAATGTCGATGATCACTCTTGCCGTCTCCTGTTTGATCACTTCCAGTTTGTCTGCATTCATGGACCTATCATTGCAGGTTCCTATGCAATATTGCTCTTTACATCCTCGGATGTTGCTTCCATCACCGGTCGAATCCAAAACTGAGTGTTATTTTTGCCTTGGCTCTGTCTCTTCATTATTTCTGGAGTTATTTTTCCACTGCTTTCTAGTAGTGAAGTTCGCTCCTATCAACCTGGGGAGTTCATCTTTCAGTATCCTATCTTTTTGCCCATGAACAGCATGAGAAAGCAAAAAGATAGGACAATGAATGAGATATAGAAATGGCCACCCCTATTCCCTGTATTCCTATTTTGTCTTCCCTTTCTGGTCAAACATTATTATAATACCTATTTTTCCTAATTGAAATACAGCTTTATACCAAGTGTATCCTTGGGCTATTATTGTGACGTATATTGCATTGTATTTGTTATAGATCCCCAAATATAATCATAGATATTTTAAGAATTGATTTTTACCTCAGCTATGAGAAAATACAAAAAATACAGTTGCACTACTTTTTTTCCCACAATTTTTGAAACTATTTTTTTAAATTTATTTTAATTAGAGGCTAATTACTGTACAATATTGTTGTGGCTTTTGCCATGAATTGACATGAATCAGCCATGGGTGTACATATATGTGTTCCGCATCCTGACCCTCCCTCCCAACTGTCTTCCAGCTCCATGCCTCAGGGTAATCCCAGTGCACCAGCCCTGAGCACCCTGTTTCAAGCATTGAACCTGGACTGGTGACATATTTCTTTTATGATAATATACATGTTTCATGTCATTCTCCCAAATCATCCCACCCTCGCCCTCTCCCAAAGAGTCAAAAGACTGTTCTATACATCTATGTCTCTTTTGCTGTCTTGTATACAGGGTTATTGATATTTCTCCCAATCTTGATTCCAGCTTGTGGTTCTTCCAGCCCAGCATTCCTCATGATGTACTCTGCATAGAAGTTAAATAAGCAGGGTGACAATATACAACCTTGACGTACTCCTTTTCCTATTTGGAACCAGTCTGTTGTTCCATGTCCAGTTCTGACTGTTGCTTCCTGACCTGCATACAGGATTCTCAAGAGGCAGGTCAGGTGGTCTGGTATTCCCGACTCTTTCAGAATGTTCCACAGTTTATTGTGATCCACACAGTCAAAGGCTTTGGCATAGTCAATGAAGCAGAAATAGATGTTTTTCTGGAACTCTCTTGCTTTCTCCATGATCCAGCGGATATCAATAACCTCAGATATGCAGGTGACACCACCCTTATGGAAGAAAGTGAAGAGGAACTAAAAAGCCTCTTGATGAAAGTGAAAGAGGAGAGTGAAAAGTTTGGCTTGAAGCTAAACATTCAGAAAACGAAGATCATGGCATCTCGTCCCATCACTTCATGAGAAATAGATGGGGAAACTGTGGAAACAGTGTCAGACTTTATTTTTTGGGGCTCCAAAATCACTGCAGATGCTGATTGCAGCCTTGAAATTAAAAGACGCTTACTCCTTGGAAGGAAAGTTGTGACCAACCTAGCTAGCATATTAAAAAGCAGAGACATTACTTTGCCAACAAAGGTCTGTCTAGTCAAGGTTATGGTTTTTCCCATGGTCATGTATGGATGTGAGAATTGGACTGTGAAGAAAGCCGACTGCCGAACAATTGATGCTTTTGAACTGTGGTGTTGGAGAAGACTCTTGAGAGTCCCTTGGACTGCAAGGAGATCCAACCAGTCCATTCTAAAGGAGATCAATCCTGGGTGTTCACTGGAAGGACTGATGCTAAAGCTGAAACTGCAATACTTTGGCCACCTCATGCAACGAGTTGACTCACTGGAAAAGAGTCTGATGCTAGGAGGGATTGGAGGAGGGAGGAGAAGGGGACGACAGAGAAGGAGATGGCTGGATGGCATCACCGACTCGATGGACATGAGTTTGAGTGAACTCCGGAAGTTGGTGATGGACAGGGAGGACTGGCGTGCTGTGATTCATGGGGTCTCAAAGAGTTGGACACGACTGAGTGACTGAACTGAACTGATACAGGGTTATTGTTGCCATCTTTCTAAATTCCATATATATGCCTTACTATACTGTACTGGTGTTTTTTGTTCTGAATTACCTAACTCTGTATAATAGGCTCCAGTTTCATCCACCTGCTTAGAACTGATTTAAATGCATTCTTTTTGATAGCTGAGTAATATTCCATTGTGTATATGTACGACAACTTTATTATCCATTTGTCTGCCGATGGACATCTAGGTTGCTTCCATGTCCTGGCTATTATAAACAGTGCTGCGATGAACATTGAGGTACACGTGTCTCTTTCAATTCTGGTTTCCTCGGTGTGTATGCCCACCAGTGGTATTGCTGGGTCATATGGCAGTTCTATTTCCAGTTTTTTAAAGAATCTCCACACTGTTCTCCATAGTGGCTGTACTAGTTTGCATTCCCATCAACAGTGTAAGAGGTTTCCTTTTTCTTCGCTCCCTTGCCAGCATTTATTGTTTGTAGACATTTTGATAGCAGCCAGTCTGACTGGCATTAGATGGTACCTCATTGTGGATTTGATTTGCATTTCTCTGATATTGAGTGATGTTGAGCATCTTTTCAGGTGTTTGTTAGGCATCTGTATGTCTTCTTTGGAGAAATGTCTGTTTAGTTCTTTGGCCCATGTTTTGATTGGGTCACTTATTTTTCTGGAATTGTGCTACAGGAGTTGCTTGTATATTTTTGAGATTAATTCTTTGTCAGGTGCTTCGTTTGCTATTATTTTCTCCCATTCTGAAGGCTATCTTTTCACCTTGCTTATAGTTTCCTTCACTGTGCAAAAGCTTTTAAGTTTAGTTAGGTCCCACTTGTTTATTTTTGTGTTTATTTCCATTACTTTGGGAGGTCTGTCATAGAGGATCCTGGTATGATTTATGTCAGAGTGTTTCCCCTATGTTTTCTTCTAAGAGTTTTATAGTTTCTCGTCTTCCACTTAGATCTTTAATCCATTTTGACTTTATTTTTGTGTATGGTGTTAGAAGGTGTCTAGTTTCATTCTTTTAAAACTTGTTGACCAGGTTTCCCAGAACCACTTGTTAAAGAGATTATCTTTTCTGCATTGAATATTCTTGCCTCTTTTGTCAAAGATAAAGTGTCCATAGGTGCATGGATCCATCTCTGAGATTTCTATTTTGTTCCATTGATGTATGTTTCTGTCTTTATGCCAGTACCATACTGTCTTGATAACTGTTGCTTTGTATTATAGCCTGAAGTCAGACAGGTTGCTTCCTCCAGTTCCATTCTTTCTCAAGATTGCATTGGCTTTTCCAGGTTTTTGGTATTTCCATACAAATTATGAAATTATTTGTTCTAGTTTTCTGAAAAATACCGGTGGTAGCTTAATAGTGATTGCATTGAATATACAGATTTCTTTGTGTAGTATACTCATTTTCTCTATATTGATTCTACCGATCCATGAACATGGTATATTTTTCCATCGATTTGTGTCCTTTTTGATTTATTCCATCAGTGTTTCATAGTTTTCTATATATAGGTATTTTGTTTCTTTCAGTTTATTTCAGTCGCTCAGTCGTGTCTGACTCTTTGCGACTCCATGAATGACAGCACGCCAGACCTCCCTGTCCCTCACCAACTCCCGGAGTTCACTCAAACTCATGTCCATCGAGTCAGTGATGCCATCCAGCCATCTCATTCTCTGTCCTCCCCTTCTCCTCCCGTCCCCAATCCCTCCCAGTATCAGAGTCTTTTCCAGTGAGACAACTTACCACTTGAGTTGGCCAAAGTATTGGAGTTTCTCCTTTAGCATCAGTCCTTCCAATAAACACCCAGGATTGATCTCCTTTAGAATGGACTGGTTGGATCTCCTTGCAGTCCAAGGGACTCTCAAGAGTCTTCTCCAGCACCACAGTTCAAAAGTATCAATTCTTTGGCAACCAGCTTTCTTCACAGTCCAACTCTCACATCCATAAATGACCACTGGAAAAACCTTAATATTTTGTTTTTTCGTTGCAATGGTGAAGGGTCTTGTTTCCTTAATTTCTCTTTCTTTTTTCTCATTGATAGTATTTCAGAATATAAGAGACTTCTCTGTGTTAATTTTATATCCTGCAACTTTACTATACTCATTGAATAGCTGTGGTAATTTTCTGGTGGAGCCTTTAGGGTTCCTATGTAGAGGGTCATGTGATCTTCAAACAGTGAGAGTTTTCTTTTAATGTTTGCCATGGGCTTATCATATATGGCTTTTATTATGTTGATGTATGTTCCTTCTATTTATGCTTTCTAGAAGGTTTTTATCATAAATGGATGTTGAATTTTGTAAAATGCTTTCTCTGCATCTCTTGAGATAATCCTATTTTTTTTATCTTTTAATTTGTTAATGTAGTGTGTCACATTGATTGATTTGTGAATAATAAAGAATTCTTGCATCCCTGGGATAAAGCCCTCTTGGTAATGAGGTATGATCTTGTTGGATTCTCTTTGCTAGAATTTTTTAAAGATTTTTTGCACATATGTTCATTAGTTATATTGGCCTGTAGTTTTGTTTTTTTGTGGTGCCTTTGTCTGGTTTTGGTATTAGGGTGATGGTGGCCTCATAGAATGTGTTTGGCAGTTTACTTTCCTCTGCAATTTTCTGGAAGAGTTTGAGTAGGATCGATGTTAGCTCTTGTCTACATTTTTTTTGGAGAATTCAGCTGTGAAGCCATCTGGTCCTGGGCTTTTGTTTGTGGGAAGATTTCGGTTTCTGTGCTTGTGATTGGTCTGTTAACATTTTCTATTTCTTCCTGTTTCAGGTTTGGAAATTTATACTTTTCTAAGAATTTGTCCATTTCTTCCAAGTTGTCCATTTTATTGGCATATAGTCGCTGATAATAGTCTCTTATGATCTCTTGTATTTCTGTGTTGTCTGCTGTGATTTCTCCATTTTTGTTCTAATTTTGTTGATTTTTCTCCCTTTTTATCTTGAGTAGTCTGGATAATGGTTTGTCTATTTTATTTATCCTCCCAAAGAACCAGCTTTTAGCTTTGTTGATTTTTGTTATTGTCTCTTTTGCATTTATTTCTGCCCTAATTTTTTATGATTTCTTTCCTTCTACTAACCCTGGGGTGCTTCATTTCTTCTTTTTCTAGTTTCTTTAGGTGTAGAGTTAGGTTATTTATTTGATTTCTCTCCTGTTTTTTTGAGGTAGTCTTGTATTATTATGAACCATCTCCTTAGTACTGGTTTTACTGAATCCCATAGGTTTTGGGTTGTTTTATTTTAATTTTCACTTGTCTCTATGCATATTCTGATTTCTTTTTTGATTTCTTCTGTGATTTGTTGGTCATTCAGAAATTTTTTTTTTTTTAGCCTTCATATGTTTGTATTTTTAATCGTGTTTTCCTTTTAGTTGACATCTAATCTTACCGCATTGTGATCCAAAAAGATACTCGAGGTGATTTCAATTTTTTTGAATTTATCAGGGCTAGATTTATGGCCCAAGATGTGATCTATCCTGGAGAAGGTTCCTGTGCACTTGAGAAAAAGGTGAAATTCATTGTTTTTGGGTGAAATGTCCTATAGTTATCAGTTAGGTCTAACTGGTCCATTGTATCATTTAAAGTTTGTATTTCCTTGCTAATTTTCTGTTTACTTCATCTGTCCATAGGTGTGAGTGATGTATTAAAGTCTCCAACTATTATTGTGTTCCTGTTAATTTCCCCTTTCATATTTGTTAGCATTTGCCTTACATATTGTGGTGCTCCTATTTTGGGTGCATATATATTTATAATTGTTATATCTTCTTCTTGGATTGATCCTTTGATCATTATGTAGTGTCCTTCTTTGTCTCTTTTCATGACCTTTATTTGAAAGTCTATTTTATCTGATATGAGTATTGCTACTCCTCCTTTCTGTTTGTCTCCTTTTGTGTGAAATATCTTTTTCAGCCCTTCACTTTCAGTCTGTATGTGTCCCTATGTTTGAGGTGGGTCTGTTGTAGACAGCATATATAGAGGTCTGGTTTTTGTATCCATTTATCCAGTCTTTGTCTTTTGGTTGGGGCATTCAACACATTTACATTTAAGGTAATTATTGATAAATATGATCCTGTTGCCATTTACTTTTTGTTCTAAGTTCGAGTTTATACACCACCTGTTCTGTGTTTCCTGTCTAGAGAAGATCCTTTATCATTTGTTGAAGAGCTGGTTTTGTGGTGCTGAGTTCTCTCAGCTTTTGCTTGTCTGTAAACCTTTTGATTTCTCCTTCATATTTGAATGAGATCCTTGCTGGGTTCAGTAATCTCGGTTGTAGGATTTTCTTTTTCATCACTTTAAGTATGCCCTGCCATTCCCTTCTGGCTTGAAGAGATTCTATTGAAAGATCAGCTGTTATCCTTACGGGGATCCCCTTGTGAGTTATTTCTTGTTTTTCCTTGCTGTTTTTAATATTTGTTCTTGTGTTTGATCTTTGTTAATTTGATTAATATGTGTCTTGGGGTCTTTCGCCTTCGGTTTATCCTGTTTGGGACTCTCTGGGTTTCTTGGACTTGGGTGGTTATTTCCTTCCCCATTTTACAGAAGTTTTCGAAGATTATCTCCTCAAGTATTTTCTCATGGCCTTTCTGTCTTCCTCTTCTGGGACTCCAGTGATTTGAATGTTGGGTCATTTAACATTGTCCCAGAGGTTTCTGAGGTTGTCCTCATTTCTTTTAATCCTTTTTTCTCTTTTCCTCTCTGCTTCATTTATGTCCACCGTTTTATCTTCCACTTCACTTATCCTATATTTGCCTCAGTTGTTCTCCATTTGGTTCCCTCTAGAGTGCTTTTGACCTCATTTATTGCATTATTTCATTATTGATTGACTCTTATTTATTTCTTCTAAGTCCCTGTTAAACTTTTTTTGCATCTTCTCAATCCTTGTCTCTGGACTATTTATATATAACTTCATTTTTTTTAAATATTTTGGATCATTTTTACTATCATTATTCTGAATACTTTTTCTGGTAGACTCCTTATCTCCTCCTCTTTTGTTTGGTTGGGTGGGCTTTTATCATGTTCCTTTTTCTGCTGAATATTTCTCTGCCTTTTAATCTTGTTTAGATTTCTGTGTTTGGGGTGAGCTTTCTGTATTCTAGTAGTTTGTGGTTCCTCTTTATTGTGGAGGTTCCTCACTGTGGGTGGGGTTGGACAAGTGGCTTGTCGAGGTTTCCTGGTTTGGCAAGCTTCTGTCAGTGTTCTTGTGGGTGGAGCTGGATTTCTTCTCTCTTAAGTGCAATGAAGTGTCTAGTGGTGAATTTTGAGGTGTTTATGGGTTTGGTGTGACTTTTGGCTGCCTGTACATTTGTTCTTAGATTTATGTTCCTGTATTTTTGGAGAATTAGCCTTGTATGTCTTGCTCTGAAACTTTTTGGCTCTTGGGTGGAACTTGGTTTCAGTGTAGGTATGGAGGCTGTTGGATGAGCTCTTGTCGATTAATGTTCCTTGGAGTCTGGAGTTTTCTGGTGTTCTCAAGTTTTGTATTTAATCCTCCTGCCTCTGGCTTTCAGTCTTATTCTTACAGTAGCCTGAAGAGTTTCCATCCATACAGCACCGATGATAAAACATCTAGGTTAATGGTGATAAGATTCTCTACAGTGGGGGACACCCAGAGAAGTTCACAGAGTTACATGGAGAAGAGAATAGGGAACAGGGAGATAGAGGTGAACAGGAGGGTAAGAGGGGAAATCAAAAGGGGAGAGAGCAATCTAGCCAGTAATCAATTCCCTATTTTCTCTCCACAGTCTGGAACACTCAGAGAGGTTCACGGATTTCTATAGAGAAGAGAAAAAGGAGTAAGGATATAGAGGTGACCTGAAGGAGAGGAGCGGGTGTCAAAGGGAGAAAGACCAGTTTTACCTGCGATCAGTTCCCTAAGTGTTCTCCCCAGCCTGGAACACCCAAAGAGATTCACAGAGTTAAGCAGGGAAGAAAAGGGGGAAAGAGGAGATAGAGGTGACATGTGGCGGGGGGAGAAATTCAAAAGGGGAGAGAGCAATCAAACCAGTAATCACATTCTTAAATAAAAATGGGTACCTATGATTGTTTTCTTAAAGGTGCAGAGTTGATGCTGCTGCTGCTACTACTAAGTCACTTCAGTTGTGTCCGACTCTGTGTGACCCTATAGATGGCAACCACCAGGCTCCCCTGTCCCTGGGATTCTCCAGGCAAGAACACTGGAGTGGGTTGCCATTTCCTTCTCCAATGCATGAAAGTGAAAAGTGAAAATGAAGTCGCTCACTCGTGTCCGACTCCTAGCGACCCCATGGACTGCAGCCTACCAGGCTCTTCTGCCCATGGGATTTTCCAGGCAAGAGTAAAGGAGTGGGTTGCCATTGCCTTCTCAGACAGAGTTGATAACAAATACCAAAAAGCAGCAGTCAGTCAGACACGACTGAGCGACTTCTCTTTCACTTTTCGCTTTCATGCATTGGAGAAGGAAATGGCAACCCACTCCACTGTTCTTGCCTGGACGATGCCAGGGACAGGGGAGCCTGGTGGGCTGCTGTCTATGGGGTTGCACAGAGTCAGACACGACTGAAGTGACTTAGCGACTTAGCAACCAGAAAGCAAAGATTAAAAATCTAGGTAGAGGTTAGACTCTCAAAAATACAATATTAAAAAAAAAAATACAAAATCGCAAAAGTTATTTAAAAAATATGAAATTTGCTTTAAAAATAGAATGTTGTTTTTTCCAAGGTAATAGTAGCTTTTAAAAATGAAAAATAAAGGAGTAATAAAGAACTTAAAAATTAACATTTAAAAATGATATTAATAAAATATATCTAGGAATTTCTCTGGAGCTGTTGAGGGCAATGTGGGGTCAGTTCAGTTTCAGATAGTTCTTTGTTCCAGCTTATACTTCTTCTCAAGGTCTATGGGTCCTTTCCAATGTTGCCAGTGCTAACTACAGGGTTTTAATATGTTGCACCTGTCACTTCCAAAGTGGTTCCCTCTTCTTTGTTTTGGCTTCCTCTGTTAGCAAGTCTCTTCAGTATCTACCTTCCGCGCTGACACAAGGGGGCGAAGGTGATCATTTATTTAAGCTCTCTTGTTCAATTGTCCTGCGGGAAGCGAGGAACCCAGCAAATAAATATCACTGGCATGTGTGGGGAGTGCTCACAGTCGCTGGGCCACACTGGGTTTGCCCCTGCTCACTGCATGTGTGCTTTCATGGTTGACACTGCTCAGGCTCTACGTTTCTCTCCAGGGGAGCTGTCTAAGGCTGCTCTGGGTTGCGTGCACTTCCCAGGTCTAAGCCACTCAGGTTCAGGTTCTCAGGTACTCCACAAAGGCACAGACTCAGTTGGGCCTATGTTTTCTGCCCTTCCCAGGTGCAAGCAGCTCAGGTGACCAGGTGTGCACACTCCGCAGGTGGGGCGGTGCATCTTATCACCTCCCTGTCCCAGCTGCTCGGTTTCCTGTGTGTGTAGTGGGAGTGACATCTCAGGTGTGCCCTCTGTCTCCTCTGGGGAGCTGATTTCTGGCTGTGACCCTCCTGGTTGATGTCAATCGACCAGGACCCCAGGAAGACTTGGTTAGCAACTGGGCGCCTGCTTGGAGTTTGATAGAGGATGCTGTCTTTGGCGCCGAGTTGCCCCATGCGTTCCTGCTCTGGCTGTCACCCACCTGCCTCCCTGCCTCCAGTGGGGGATGGCCCAGTCCACTGCTGGCTAGCTCTCCTCTGGTATTCGCTCAGTCCCTTGTTCTGTGAGTGGGCCTTGGCAGTGCCTTAGCTTAGAGCTTTTCACAGGAAAGTTCTCTCTCTCTTTCCTTTTTTTTTTTTATCCTCTCTGGCTATCCCATGGTTTGGGTTGCTATCTCATGTTAGCTCCCTTAGATTGCCCTCAAGGCATTCAGGCCGGTCCTTACCCTAAAGCAATGCAGCCTGCGCCTCCCAGTTCAGCCCCTGCTTCTTGGTGGTGGACGTGAGCTTCTGGGATACTTCTCCACTGGAAGTTGCAGTTACACGTGCATTCTGTGGGTTTTGTTTATTTATTTTTCCCTCCCGGTTATGTTGCCCTCTGAGATTCCAAAACTCCCCACAGACCCACCGGTGAGAGTGTTTCCTGGTGTTTGGAAACTTATCCTCTTTTACCACTCCCTCCCTGGGACGGTTCTCCTTCCCTAACTCTTTTGTCTCTCTTTTTATCTTTTATATTTTCTCCTACCTCCTTTCGAAGACAGTGGGCTGCCTTTCTGGGTGCCTGGTGTCCTCCGCCAGTGTCCAGAAGTTGTTTTGTGGTATTTGCTCAGTGTTCAAATGATCTTTTGATGAATTTGTAGGGGAGAAAGTGGTCTCCCCGTTCTATTCCTTCTCCATCTCACACTGCTTTTTATAATTGCCTGAGAGTGATAGTTGCTAAGTCGTGTCCAGCTCTTTGCTACCCCATGAGGTATACAGTCCATATAATTCTCCAAGCCAGAATACTGGAGTGGGCAACCATTCCCTCTCCAGGGTATCTTCCCAACCCTCGGATCGAACCCAGGTGTCCCACACTGCAGGTGGATTCTTTAAGCGCTAAGCCACTTGTGAATCCTTTTATAATTGCCTAATTATCTTTATTGTGACTGTGTGGATCACAATAAACTGTGGAACATTCTGAAAGAGATGGGAATCCCAGACCACCTGACCTGCCTCTTGAGAAACCTGTATGCAGGTCAGGAAGCAACAGTTAGAACTGGACATGGAACAACAGACTGGTTCCAAATAGGAAAAGGTGTACGTCAAGGTTGTATATTGTCACCTTGCTTATTTAACTTATATGCAGAGTACATCATGAGGAACGCTGGGCTGGAAGAAGCACAAGCTGGAATCAAGATTGCCGGGAGAAATATCAATAACCTCAGATATGCAGATGACACTACCCTTATGGCAGAAAGTGAAGAGGAACTCAAAAGCCTCTTGATGAAAGTGAAAGAGGAGAGTGAAAAGGTTGGTTTGAAGCTCAACATTCAGAAAACTAAGATCATGGCATCTGGTCCCATCACTTCATGGGAAATAGATGGAAAAACAGTGGAAACAGTGTCAGACTTTGTTTTTTGGGGCTCCAAAATCACTGCAGATGCTGATTGCAGCCATGAAATTAAAAGACGCTTGCTCCTTGGAAGGAAAGTTATGACCAACCTTGATAGTATATTAAAAAGCAGAGACATTACTTTGCCAACCAAGGTCCGTCTAGTCAAGGCAATGGTTTTTCCCGTGGTCATGTATGGATGTGAGAGTTGGACTGTGAAGAAGGCTGATCGCCGAAGAATCGATGCTTTTGAACTGTGGTGTTGAAGAAGACTCTTGAGAGTCCCTTATACTGCAAGGAGATCCAACCAGTCCATTCTAAAAGAGATCAATCCTGGATGTTCATTGGAGGGACTGATGCTAAAGCTGAAACTGCAATACTTTGGCCACCTCATGCGACGAGTTGACTCACTGGAAAAGACTCTGATGCTGGGAAAGGTTGGGGGCGGGAGGAGAAGGGGACGACGGAGAATGAGATGGCTGGATGGCATCACCAACTCTGTGGACATGAGTTTGAGTGTACTCCGGGAGTTGGTGATGGACAGGGAGGCCTGGCGTGCTGTGATTCATGGGGTCGCGGAGAGTCGGACACGACTGAGCGACTGAACTGAACTGAACTGAACTGAATTATCTTTATTGGTGCTTTTGTGTGTGTGTGTGTGTGTGTGTGTACTCAAATTATTGTTTTGCACTTTTGTTAGTCTCAAGAGCTTTCTTTACCATTTCTTGAAAATTGAATTTGCTCATAAAAGAGTTCTTTCAGTTTTTTAAAGATCCTGAAGTGTCATTATTCCATCTTTGCTCTCAGAAAACAGTTTTACACAAGATAAAATTTGTGATTGATTTTTTTCAAATTTCCTTTCTAACTTAGGCTACATCATCTCATTGCTTTCTCTCCTCCATTGTTCTTAAGGTGATGTGGGCTGTTGAACTTTTTAGGATCCCTTTACACATGACAAGTCACATTTCCCTTGCTGCTTTCAAGATATTTTTTCCTTTGTCTTGTGGCATTTTTGCTATAATGTGTCTAGGTGTAAGTGTTAGTTGCTCAGTTGTGTATGTATCTTTGTGACCCCGTGGACTTAACCTAAAATGCTCCTTTGTCCATGGAATTCTACAGGCAAGAATACTGGAGTGGGTAACCATTCCCTTCTCCAGGGGAACTTCCTGACCCAGGGATCGAACTCTGGTCTCCTGCACTACAGGCTGATTCTTTACCATCTGAGCCACCAGGGAAGCCTGGGTCTAGGTGTACATGTTTTTCAAATTATCCTACTTCAATTTCACTAGACATCTTGGATATGTAGATTAATAATTTTAATGAAATATGGGATATTTTCAACCATTATTTTAAAATATATTTTATATACTACTCTTTCGTTTTTCTTGTACTGCCATTTCATATATATTGGTGTGTTTAACAGTGTCTTACATTTCTTTGAATCTGTTTATTTGTCTTTTTATTTTATCTTCATTATATTTTCGCCCTTCTTCAGATTACATAATTTCTATCCGTCTATCTTTGGTTTCCTGATTTTTCCTTCTGCCAATTGAAGTCTACTATTGAGTCCCTCTTCTTTGGTGGCTCAGTGGTAAAGAATCCACCTGCCAATGCAAGAGATTCAGATTTGATCCCTGGGTTGGGAAGATCCCTTGATGAAGGAAATGGCAACCCACTCCAGTATTCTTACCTGGGAAATCTCATGGACAGAGGAGCCTGGTGGGCTACAGTCCATGGTGTTGCAAAAGTCAGACATGACTTAGCGACTAAACAAAATCAACAAGAGAATTTTATTTCATTTTTGGTACCATTCACCTACAAAATTTGAAATTATTAATCTTTAAAATAACTGGTTTTGCTTTATTGAGATTCACTATTTGCAGAGGCATTGTTCTCATACCTTCCTTTACTTTTTTAAATCAGGTTTTTCTCTAGTTCTTTGAAAATATTAAAAATAATTTTCTGGAAGTTCAATCCCCAGGCCTTTTCAAAGGCTATTTTCCATGTGATTCAGCCATACTTTTCTTTTTCTTTGCATATCTTACAGTATTTTTGTCTGTAACTGGACATTTTAGATTATATACATATATAGATATAGATAAATAGATATACACATACATATACTATAGCAACTCCGATTTCTGATTTACCATCCCTTCTGTAAACTGAGAACTTAGTGGCATTATTTTGCTGTTTATTGGTTTGTTTAGTGACTTGTCTGGACTCTTTAAGCAAAGACCATTTTCCCTGTAGTGTACAGCCTCTGATGTTGCTCCTCAAATAGCACTGCCTTGGTCATGTGCTTGTTCACTCTGACATGACAATAGTTTTACCAAGGCTGTCTTTTACTATCTCTCTGATCTCTGCATTAAATCATTTGCCTTTTTTGATATCAAACTGAGCTGTTAGCCCTGAATAAATATTAGCTGATTACTTCATTGACTTTAAAAATACCCAGGGACATAAGTTGTTTAACAGTGATTCAATTAAATTTGGGTCCCTTCCCAGATAGCTAAGTTGGTAAGGAATCCACCTGCAATGCAGGAGAACCCAGTTCAATTCCTGAGTTGGGAAGATCCCCTGGAGAAGGGAAAGACTATCCACTCTAGTATTCTGGCCTGGAGAATTCCGTGGACTGTATAGTTCATGGGATTGCAAAAAGTCAGACACGACGGAGCAACTTTCACTTCACTTCCAGTGGGAGTCTTTGAGGCCATTGTTTCAGGCTTGGTGTGTCTTTTCTTGGGCTATTCTTAACTATACATTTCCTTGTTTCTTTCTGTTAAACTGACTGTCTTGTGGTTTAGAGAGCTCATGAAGATACCATGCATGCATGTGTGTTAAGTCACTTCAGTTTTGTCCAACTCTTAGTGACCCTATTGACTATAGCCCGCCAGGCTCTTCTGTCCATGGGATTCTCCAGGCAAGAATACTAGAGTGAGTTGCCATGCCCTCCTCCCAGTGATCTTCCTGACCTAGGGATCAAACCTGTGTCTCTTACTTCTCCTGCATTGGCAGGCAGCTTCTTTATCACTAGCGCCTCCTGGATAGCCCCATGAAGATACCACCTTCCTCTTAATTGGTTACCATCAAAAGTTCCGTTATATTTGAGAGGACCCTTAGGCTTGAACTTCCTCATATGCTCTTTTAAATAAAGTCAGTTTCTTTGCGGATAGATTTGAAACTGTTTTTATTGCTTGCCCCTCCCCCTGGATAGAACTTCTACACAAATGAACTGGGAGGTGGGGATGGGGACAGTGACATGCTTCTCTCAGAATTACACTCATGCTCTATGATTCTGCTTCAGTAGAAGCAGAATTTCTTGGTCTTCTCAGTTTCTCTCTCCCTGCATGGAACCATTTCCCTGTGAGTGAGCAGGCACAGAGATAATTTAGACCCATTATTCTAGTCTTGCTGTTTCTAAAATCAAAATTATGCCATATAAGTGGAGATTGTGTTGAAGGAGAGAGCTCCAGATCTCTTCGACATGCTTTCCTGGATAGAACTTCTGCAACCTTGTGCTAAGAGTAATAATAGAAATGTTGAAGACTTTCTTGGGGAGAGAGAGACCTGTCTTTTGGCTGCATCTGGCAGGGGCAGGGCTTCTGTCTTGCTGAACTGGCAAGAGAAGATTGAAAGTGGCAGATTTTGGGACTCAAATGCCATAGACTCTCACTGTTCTCACAGATATTTATTAGATTTTGCTAAATGTTTTTATCCATATATGACATTGGGGGAGTTTCTAGAGATTATAAATGGATATAATTTTGTTTAAGTGATTTTCTCTAAACACAGAAATGGGTTGTTTCACTGGGAAGAGGATCCATGGAGCATCTCTTGCTGCTATTTCACATCTCCTAACTTGGAGAATCATTTGACATATGAAAAATGTACCTTATTAATAACAATATAACCAAGCTTTCTGAGCACCATTAAGGTTTCTGCCCCCAAATCTGTATTTCCTACACTATTTTTTCTCAATCTTTTATATGTCACTGTCCTCTAGTCACAATAGCTGCCATGCTGTATTTAGAATCATGCCCAGCCTGTAGTTGCTGCAGGCCTTTGCTTTAGCTATTTTGCCTTTCTACAGTGCTTTTAAGGCTTACTCTGCATTTTCTTCAGTTCTCTACACAAACCTCATTGAGATTTCCCCAGACCATTCTATCTAAAATAGGATCTCATCTCCTCTTTCTTGTTCCCTCACACTTTTTCCATTTTATCACCATTTAATACATTATATGTAATATGTTTTATTTATTTATCTTCTCTTTCCCATCATTAGCACTTAAACTTCACAGTGGTAGAAATTTTGCCTGTTTTGTGTATTAAAGTATCTCTAGTACCTAGAGTGGGCTTCCCTGGTGGCTCAGTGGTTAACAAAAATCCGCCTGCCAATGCAGGGGATGCATTTTTGATCCCTGAGTCTGGGAAATCCCTTGGAGAAGAAAATGGCAACCCACTCCAGTATTCTTGTCTGGGAAATCCCATCGACATAGGAGCCTTGTGGGCTACAGTACATGGGGTCACAAAACAGACACAACTTAGCGACTACACACAACAGTACCTAGAGCAGTGTCTTTTATGTAGTAGACTTTTCATTATTATTATTTGAAGGAATGAATGAATCATACTATGACAGTTTTATGTAGCTTTAGAGCATCATTTTCTAATAGAATTTTCTGCAATGATGGACATGTTTTCTGTCTGCATTGTCCAATACAATAGCTGCTAGCTACGTTTGGTCATTGAAGACTTGAAGTGTCGCTAGTGCAACTGTAGAAGTATATTTTAAATTTTAATTAATTTAATTTAGATTTAAATAACCAAATGTGGGTATAGTTGCTTGACAACCCGGGTTCAGAAAGTCATATGCCTTGCCATGGAATCTTTTCATGGCTTATTTTTAATTTTTTATTTTCATTCATACTGTTAATTCTACCATTCCTGACCCTGCTATCATTTATCCTATATACTGTGTATGGTGTAAGCTTCTTAGGTCTTTACAGAATCTTCCTTTGGTTATAATAGCTACTAATTAACAAAGTTGGGAATTCTGAAATATTGTCTACAAATGAAATCAAATCCTCAGTTTTGCTTGATTTTGAAAATCAACATCTACTTTTATCCCCATCGCTCATTTCATATGAAATAATTAGTATTTAAGATACACATTTTTGTGTGTACATTTAATGCAATATTTTCTGCAAATAAATAGGATAAATTACTGATACATGTTACAACATGGATAGACCTTGAAAACATACTGATTTTAAAAAGGCAATAATAAAAGACCATATGTTATAAGATTACTTTTATATAAAATTTCTGTAATAGACTAATTCATAGAGAATGAAAGTAGATTAGTTTTTGCATAAGCTGGTGGGGGGAAGAGGAAAGAAGAAAAATGGGTAGTGACTGCTAAAAGTATGGGCTTCCTTCTACAAATGATAAAACTCTTTAATAAATTATTGTGGTGATGTTTGTACAACTTTGTGAATTTTATCTAAAGGTCACTGAATTGTATAGTTAAATATTTATTTATGTGTGTGCATAAATGTACTTCTATATGTTTTTTTCTTGGCCTCTTCCCATAGATAATTCTGATTCAGTAGACCTAAGATGGGAGTCTGCATTTTAAACAATTCACTTTTAACCCAAATGACCAAGACTTATTTGAGAAATACTGTCTTAGGCAAGAGTGTTTATTCCTTATTTTACTTTATTTTTAAAGAAATTTGTGATGAAGTAAGGGGGGTGCATATCTTTATCTTTGGTATATACTAATATCTTGGCCTCCTTGGCTATATTTTGAACTAATTCATATCTAGGTGATGTTGACACATTTTCTGTATATGATAGGTCACTGCTACTTTAGGCAGACCATGACAGTTGCTGTGGGGTACTTAAATGGCTTTGTCTTCTCAGTTGAAATTTCTTTTTCTTTGATTTTCCTTTCAAAACTAAAATTGATATTTTTTATAGTATATCCTCTGCAATAGGTTTCAAAGTAATTGTTAAAGCACTTTCTCTACATTATCCTGTGTGCTTAGTTGCTCAGTCATGTCTGACTCTTTGCAACCCCATAAACTGTAGCCTGCCAGGCCATGGAATTCTCTAGGGAGGAACACTGACGTGGGTAGCCTTTCTCTCCTCCAGGTACACAGTCTTGAACTGTGGTCTCCTTCATTTGCAGGTGGATTCTTTACCAGCTGAGGTACCAGGGAAGCCTAATCTTTCTATTTTGTTATATGCATCTTGGATGGTGGGTTGGGTTATCTACTGAGATATTTGCAAGCTAGCCTATATAGGCTAGTGTATACCTTCGTGTGGTGGTAGGCCACCTGTTTCTGAATCATCTAGAATGTTTGTTAAACTTCCCAGAACCCGAGATTCAACGTCTCCAAAGGTGGCGCCTAGAAATCTGCATAAATATTATACATACTAAAGTTTGAGAACCACTGATTTATATAATGATCTTTGTCTTTGAATTTTCTAATATAAGACTTGACAAGAGTTTTAAATTTATTCTAATTTTTCTTGTATTATTTATTATATTTGCTTTTTCTAGGAGGGGTAGACTTTTTCTTCCATGCTTGAAGCTCCTGAGTTTTATTTGTTTGTTTTTACTTCATCTTGCTGTTTTAATAAAAACTGTACTTTTGCCATTTTAATGTCTAGTTATGCTTTTAGTCCTGCCCACTTCCCTGCTCTGATTTCCCCACTAAATAACTTTGTCAGTATATAATTCATCTTGCTCTATGGACAAAAAGTCTATTGTGTGTGTGTGTGTGTGTGTGTACAGTATTATTGCTGCTAAATTTTTACTCATCTTTGGTTATTTTTTTTAATAGGTGAAAGAAAATAGTACAGGCTCTGGAATCAGATTGTGTACCTTTAAATTCTGACCCTACCTATTGCAAGTCATGCTGCTAGTTGAGTTAATTAATAAGTCTGAGCATCTATTCCTCTATAGGTAAAAGGAGAAAAATAATAGTGCTCACGTCATATAGTTATATTGAGGAATACACCCATGTGAAGCATTTAACACCATGCCCAGAATATAATAAGTAATCAATACATGTTATCCAATATTTTTAAAGTAGGAATCTTAAATGTATATTTTGAACTCTGTACAATGCATCAGATAATATTACTATTACAATAATCATCATCATTAATGAAATGATTCTGTGAGTGAAGGTATCGACATACAGTGTCTCATTTAATCATCAGAAATTCACTAATCCTATCAATTTTATAGATGAGGACACTGAATTTCAGAATGATTACAAAATTTGACAAAGACTAATTGGTAGTAAATGGCAGTGTGGACATCAGGCACTTGATTTGCCTTAAAGAAAATCCTGTGCTGTTTTCTTCTTCCAGTTCTTTTGAGATATAATCAACATACAGAATCTTTTAAGTTTAAGGTGGATCATGTAATCATTTGACTTACATCCATCTAAAGTGGATCGTGTAATCATTTGACTTACATCCATCATAAAGTGATTATCACAGTGTTTGTTGAACATCTGTCATCTCATAGAAATGAAGAACCCCAGGGTCAGTAGAAGGAAAGAAATCGTAAATATTAGAGCAGAGATAAATGCAAAAGAAACAAAACAGACCATACCAAAAATCAACAAAGCCAAAAGCTGGTTCTTTGAGAAGGTAAATAAAATTGACAAACCACTATCCAGACTCATCAAGAAACAAAGGGAGAAGAACCAAATCAATAAAATTAGAAATGAAAATGGAGAGATCACAACTGACAACACAGAAATACAAAGGATTATTAGAGGATACTATCAGCAATTATATGGCAATAAAATGAATAACCTGGAAGAAATGGACAAATTCCTAGAAAAGTACAACTTTCCAAAACTGAACCAGGAAGAAATAGAAAATCTGAACAGACCCATCACAAGCACGGAGCTAAAGGCTGTAATCAAGAATCTTCCAGCAAACAAAAGCCCAGGTCCAGACGGCTTCACAGCCAAATTCTACCACAAATTTAGAGAAGAGCTAATGCAGAGTTCCAAAGAATAACAAGGAGAGATAAGAAAGCCTTCCTCAGTGATCAGTGCAAAGAAATAGAGGAAAACAACAGAATAGGAAAAACAAGAGATCTTTTCAAGAAAATTAGAGATTCCAAGGGAACATTTCTTGCAAAGATGGGCTCGATAAAGGACAGAAATGGTATGGACCTAACAGAAGCAGAAGATATTAAGAAGAAGGGGGAAGGATACACAGAAGAACTGTACAAAAAAGATCTTCACGACCAAGATAGTCACGATAACGTGATCACTGACCTAGAGCCAGACATCTTGGAATGTGAAGTCAAGTGGGCCTTAGAAAGCATCACTATGAACAAAGCTAGTGGAGGTGATGGAATTCCAGTTGAGCTATTTCAAATCTTGAAAGATGATGCTGTGAAAGTGCTGCACTCAATATGCCAGCAAATTGGGAAAACTCAGCAGTGGCCACAGGACTGGAAAACGTCAGTCTTCATTCCAATCTCAAAGAAAGGCAATGCCAAAGAATGCTCAAACTACCGCACAATTGCACTCATCTCACACGCTAGCAAAGTGATGCTCAAAATTCTCCAAGCCAGGCTTCAGCAATATGTGAACCGTGAGCTCCCAGATGTTCAAGCAGGTTTTAGAAAGAGCAGAGGCACCAAAGATCAAATAGCCAACATCCGCTGGATCATGGAGAAAGCAAGAGAGTTCCAGAAAAACATCTATTTCTGCTTCATTGACTATGCCAAAGCCTTTGACTGTGTGGATCACAATAAACTGTGGAAAATTCTGAAAGAGATGGGAATCCCAGACCACCTGACCTGCCTCTTGAGAAACCTGTATGCAGGTCAGGAAGCAACAGTCAGAACTGTACATGGAACAACAGACTGGTTCCAAATAGGAAAAGGAGTGCGGCAAGGCTGTATATTGTCACCTTGCTTATTTAACTTCTATGCAGAGTACATCATGAGGAACGCTGGGCTGGAAGAAGCAGAAGCTCGAATCAAGATTGTTGGGAGAAATATCAATAATCTCAGATATGCAGATGACACTACCCTTATGGCAGAAAGTGAAGAGGAACTCAAAAGCCTCTTGATCAAAGTGAAAGAGGAGAGTGAAAATGTTGGCTTGAAGCTCAACATTCAGAAAACAAAGATCATGGCATCTGGTCCCATCACTTCATGGGACATAGATGGAAAAACAGTGGAAACAGTGTCAGACTTTATTTTTTGGACTCCAAAATCACTGCAGATTCTGACTGCAGCCATGAAATTGAAAGACGCTTACTCCTTGGAAGGAAAGTTATGACCAACCTTGATAATATATTAAAAAGCAGAGACATTACTTTGCCAACCAAGGTCCGTCTAGTCAAGGCTATAGTTTTTCCCGTGGTCGTGTGTGGATGTGAGAGTTGGACTGTGAATAAAGCTGATCGCCGAAGAATTGATGCTTTTGAACTGTGGTGTTGGAGAAGACTCTTGAGAGTCCCTTATACTGCAAGGAGTTCCAACCAGTCCATTCTAAGGGAGATCGATCCTGGGTGTTCATTGGAAAGACTGATGCTAAAGCTGAGACTGCAATACTTTGGCCACCTCATGTGACGAGTTGACTCACTGGAAAAGACTCTGATTTGGGGAAGGGTTGGGCGCGGGAGGAGAAGGGGACGACCGAGAATGAGATGGCTGGATGGCATCACCGACTCTGTGGACTTGAGTCTGAGTGATCTCCGGGAGTTGGTGATGGACAGGGAGGCCTGGCGTGTTGTGATTCATGGGGTCGCGGAGAATCGGACACGACTGTGCGACTGAACTGAACTGAACTGAACACCTATTCTACTCAAACTCTTCCAGAAAATTGCTGAGGAAGGGAAACTTCCAAACTCATTCTATGAGGCCACCATCACCCTAATTGCAAAACCTGGTAAAGACCCCACAAAAAAAGAAAACTACAGGCCAATATCACTGATGAACATAGATGAAAAATCCTTAACACAATTCTAGCAATCAGAATCCAACAACACATTAAGAAAATTATACATCATGACCAAGTGGGCTTTATCCCAGGAATGCAAGGATTCTTCAATATCCGCAAATCAATCAACCTAATACACCATATTAACAAAATGAAAAATAAAAATCATATGATTATCTCAATAGATGCGGAGAAAGCCTTCGACAAAATTCAACATCCATTTATGATAAAAACCCTCCATAAAGTGGGAATAGAAGGGACATATATCAACATAATAAAAGGTATATATGACAAACCCACAGCAAACATTATCCTCAATGGTGAAAAACTGAAAGTATTTCCCCTAAAGTCAGGAACAAGACAATGTTTTCCACTCTCCCCAGTACTATTCAACATAGTTCTGGAAGTTTTGGCCACACCAATCAGAGCAGAAAAAGACATAAAAGGAATCCAAATTGGAAAAGAAGAAGTAAAACTTTCACTGTTCGGTGATGACATGATCTTCCACACAGAAAACCCTAGAGACTCTACCAGAAAACTACTAGAGCTAAGCAATGATTACAGTAACGTTGCAGGATATAAAATCAACACACAGAAATCCCTTGCATTCCTATACACTAATAATGAGAAAATAGAAAGAGAAATTAAGGAAACTATTCCATTCACTGTTTTAACGAAAAGAATTAAATACTTAGGAATATATCTACCTAAGGAAACAGAAGACTTGTACATAGAAAACTATAAAACACTATTGAAAGTAATCAAAGAGGACACTAATAGATGGAGAAATTTACCATGTTCATGGATTGGAAAAATAAACATTGTAAAAATGAGTATACTACCCAAAGTAATTTATACATTCAATGCAATCTCTATCAAGCTACCAACGATATTTTTCACAGAACTAGAACAAATAATCTCACAATTTGTATGGAAATACAAAAAACCTCGAATAGCCAAAGCAATCTTGAGGAAGAAAAATGGAACTGGGGGAATTAACCTGCCGGACTTCAGGCTCTACCACAAAGCCACAGTCATCAAGATAGTATGTTACTGGCATAAAGACAGAAATATAGATCAATGGAACAAAATAGAAAGCCCAGAGATAAATCCACGCACCAATGGACACCTTATCTTTGACAAAGGAGGCAAGAATATAAAATGGAGAAAAGACAGTCTCTTTAACAAGTGGTGCTGGGAAAACTGGTCAGCCACTTGCAAAAGAATGAAACTAGAACACTTCCTAACACCATACACAAAAATAAACTCAAAATGGATTAAAGAGCTAAATGTAAGACCAGAAACTATAAAACTCCTAGAGGAGAACGTAGGCAAAGCACTCTCCGACATAAATCACAGCAGGATCCTCCGTGACCCACCTCCCAGAATATTGGAAATAAAAGCAAAAATAAACAAATGGGACCTCATTAAAATCAAAAGCTTCTGCACAGCAAAGGAAACTATAAGTAAGGTGAAAAGACAGCCTTTAGAATGGGAGAAAATAATAGCAAATGAAGCAACTGATAAAGGATTAATCTCCAAAATATACAAGCAGCTCCTGCAGCTCAATTCCAGAAAAATAAATGACTCAATCAAAAAATGGGCCAAAGAACTAAACAGACATTTCTCCAAAGAAGACATAAAGATGGCTAACAAACACATGAAAAAGTGCTCAACATCCCTCATAATCAGAGAGATTCAAATCAAAACCACAATGAGATACCATTTCACACCAGTCGGAATGGCTGCTATCCAAAAGTCCACATGCAATAAATGCTGGAGAGGATGTGGCGAGAAAGGAACCCTCTTACACTGTTGGTGGGAATGCAAACTAGTAGAGCCACTATGGAGAACAGTGTGGAGGTTCCTCAAAAAACTGGAAATAGAACTGCCATATGATCCAGCAATCGCACTCCTGGGCATACACACCGAGGAAACCAGAATTGAAAGAGACACATGTACTCCAATGTTCATTGCAGCACTGTTTATAATAGCCAGGACATGGAAGCAACCTAGATGTCCATCTGCAGACGAATGGATAAGAAAACTTTGGTACATATACACAATGGAGTATTATTCAGCCATTAAAACGAATACATTTGAATCAGTTCTAATGAGGTGGATGAAACTGGAGCCTATTATACAGAGTGAAGTAAGCCAGAACGAAAAACACCAATACAGTATACTAACGCATATATATGGAATTTAGAAAGATGCAAATGATAACCCTGTATACGAGACAGCAAAAGAGACACAGATGTATAGAACAGTCTTTGGGACTCTGTGGGAGAGGGTGAGGGTAGGATGATTTGGGAGAATGGCATTGAAACACGTATGTTGTCATATGTGAAACGAATCACTAGTTTAGGGTCGATGCATGTTATAGGATGTTCGGGGCTGGCGTGCGGGGATGACCCAGAGGGAGGATAAAAGGAGGAGGGAGGTGGGAGGGGGGTTCAGGAATGGGAACTTATGTAAACCCGGGGCGAATTCATGTCAATGTATGGCAAAACCAACCAATATAATATTGTAAAATAATTTGCCTCCAATAAAAAATAAATTAATTACTTAAAAAAAACACAAAATTTAAGAAACAGAAAAAATATTTTACTTGTGATGAGAATTTTAAAGATTCACTCTTGAAAACTTTTATCTGTAATATACAGCAGCGTTAATTACATTTATCATGTTGTACACTATATCCCTACTAATTATTTATCCAGTATTCCCAGCCCCATTTGTTTAAGATACTACTCTTGGCCTATTGGGTATGCTTGACTTTTTGTTGCAGATGAGTTGACCCTATATATGTGGTTTTATTTCTGAGCTCTCTGTCCCTTTCTGTTAATCTATATGTATAACTTTATGCCAGTATCGGACTGTTTTAATTACTGTAGATTTGTAATGTATTTTGAAATCAGGAAGTTTGATGCCTTCAGCTTTGTTTTTCTCAAGATTTTTTTGGCTATTTGGTGTATTTTATGGTCCCATATGAATTTTATGATTTTTTAAAATATTGGTTTAGATACTGCCACTGAGAGTTTGATGAGGATGACATTGTATCTGTAGATCACATTGGGTAATATGAATATTTTAACAATATGAAGTCTTCAAATAAATGAAAACAAAATGCCTTTCCACATATTTGTGGCTTTACTTTTTCATTAATATTTTGTAATTTTATGTGTATAAGTCTTTTACTTCTTTTGTTAAGTTTATTCCTAGTTACTTTAAATATTTTATATTTTTTGATGGTATAGTAAAGGAGATTGTTTTCTTTAGCTTTTGAAGTATAGTTCAGTTCAGTTCAGTCGCTCAGTCGTGTCCGACTCTCCGCGACCCCATGAATCACAGCACGCCAGGCCTCCCTGTCCATCACCAACTCCCGGAGGTCACTCAAACTCATGTCCACAGAGTCGGTGATGCCATCCAGCCATCTCATTCTCCGTTGTCCCCTTCTCCCCCCGCCCCCAACTTTTCCCAGCATCAGAGTCTTTTCCAGTGAGTCAACTCGTCGCATGAGGTGGCCAAAGTATTGCAGTTTCAGCTTTAGCATCAGTCCCTCCAATGAACATCCAGGATTGATCTCCTTTAGAATGGACTGGTTGGATCTCCTTGCAGTATAAGGGACTCTCAAGAGTCTTCTCCAACACCACAGTTCAAAAGCATCGATTCTTCGGCGATCAGCTTTCTTCACAGTCCAACTCTCACATCCATACATGACCACGGGAAAAACCATAGCCTTGACTAGACGGACCTTTGTTGGCAAAGTAATGTCTCTGCTTTTTAATATACTATCAAGTTTGGTCATAACTTTCCTTCCAAGGAGCAAGCGTCTTTTAATTTCATGGCTGCAATCAGCATCTGCAGTGATTTTGGAGCCCAAAAAAATAAAATCTGACACTGTTTCCACTGTTTCCCTATCTATTTCCCATGAAGTGATGGGACCAGATGCCATGATCTTTGTTTTCTGAATGTTGAGCTTCAAGCCAACCTTTTCACTCTCCTCTTTCACTTTCATCAAGAGGCTTTTGAGTTCCTCTTCACTTTCTGCCATAAGGGTGGTGTCATCTGCATATCTGAGGTTATTGATATTTCTCCCAGCAATCTTGATTCCAGCTTGTGCTTCTTCCAGCCCAGCGTTCCTCATGATGTACTCTGCATATAAGTTAAATAAGCAAGGTGACAATATACAACCTTGACGTACACCTTTTCCTATTTGGATCCAGTCTGTTGTTTCATGTCTAGTTCTAACTGTTGCTTCCTGACCTGCATACAGGTTTCTCAAGAGGCAGGTCAGGTGGTCTGGGATTCCCATTTCTTTCAGAATGTTCCACAGTTTATTGTGATCGACACAGTCAAAGGCTTTGGCATAGTCAATGAAGCAGAAATAGATGTTTTTCTGGAACTCTCTTGCTTTCTCCATGATCCAGCGGATGTTGGCAATTTGATCTCTGGTGCCTCTGCCTTTTCTAAAACCTGCTTGAACATCTGGGAGTTCACGGTTTACATACTGCTGAAGCCTGGCTTGGAGAATTTTGAGCATGACTTTACTAGCGTGTGAGATGAGTGCAATTGTGCGGTAGTTGGAGCATTCTTTGGCAATCCCTTTATTTGGGATTGGAATGAAGACTGACCTCTTCCAGTCGTGTGGCCAGCGGTGAGTTTTCCAGATCTGCTGGCATATTGAGTGCAGCACTTTCACAGCATCATCTTTTAAGACTTGAAACAACTCAACTGGAATTCCATCACCTCCACTTGCTTTGTTCGTAGTGATGCTTTCTAAGGCCCACTTGACTTCACAGTCCAAGATGTCTGGCTCTAGGTCAGTGATCACGTTATCGTGACTATCTTGCTCTTGAAGATCTTTTTTGTACAGTTCTTCTGTGCATTCCTGCCACCTCTTCTTAATATCTTCTGCTTCTGTTAGGTCCATACCATTTCTGTCCTTTATCGAGCCCATCTTTGCATGAAATGTTCCCTTGGAATCTCTAATTTTCTTGAAGAGGTCTCTTGTTTTTCCTATTCTGTTGTTTTCCTCTATTTCTTTGCATTGATCACTGAGGAAGACGTTCTTATCTCTCCTTGCTCTTCTTTGGAACTCTGCATTCAGATGCTTATATCTTTCCTTTTCTCCTTTGCTTTTCGCCTCTCTTCTTTTCACAGCTATTTGTAAGGCCTCCTCAGACAGCCATTTCGCTCTGCATTTCTTTTCCATGGGGATGATCTTGGTCCCTGTCTCCTGTACAATGTCACGAACCTCCGTCCAGAGTTCATCAGGCACTCTATCTATCAGATCTAGTCCCTTAAATCTATTTCTCACTTCCACTGTATAATCATAAGGGATTTGATTGAGGTCTTATCTGAATGGTCTAGTGGTTTTCCCTACTTTCTTCAATTTAAGTCTGAATTTCGCAATAAGGAGCTCATGATCTGAGCCACAGTCAGCTCCTGGTCTTGTTTTCGCTAACTGTATACAGCTTCTCCATCTTTGGTTGCAAAGAATATAATCAATCTGATTTCGGTGTTGACCATCTGGTGATGTCCATGTGTAGAGTCTTCTCTTGTGTTGTTGGAAGAGAGTGTTTGCTATGACCAGTGCATTCTCTTGACAAAACTCTATTAGCCTTTGCCCTGCTTCATTCCGTGCTCCAAGGCCAAATTTGCCAGTTACTCCAGGTGTTTCTTGACTTCCTACTTTTCCATTCCAGTCCCCTATAATGAAAAGGACATCTTTTTTGGGTGTTAGTTCTAAAAGGTCTTGTAGGTCTTCATAGAACCGATTAACTTTGGCTTCTTCAGCATTACTGGTTGGGGTATAGGCCTGGATTACTGTAATATTGAATGGTTTGCCTTGGAAAGGAACAGAAATCATTCTGTCATTTTTAAGATTGCATCCAAGTATTGCATTTCGGACGTTTTTGTTGACCATTATGGCTACTCCATTTCTTCTAAGGGTTTCCTGCCCGCAGTAGTAGATATAATGGTCATCCGAGTTAAATTCACCCATTCCAGTCCATTTTAATTCACTGATTCCTAGAATGTCGACGTTCACTCTTGCCATCTCCCGTTTGACCACTTCCAGTTTGCCTTGATTCATGGACCTAACATTCCAGGTTCCTATGCAATATTGCTCTTTACAGCACCGGACCTTGCTTCTATCACTGGTCACATCCACAGCTGGTTATTGGTTTTGCTTTTGCTCCATCCCTTTATTCCTTCTATAGTTATTTCTCCACTGAGCTCCAGTAACATACTGGGCACCTACCGACCTGGGGAATTCCTCATTCAGTATCCTATCATTTTGCCCTTTGTTACTGTTCATGGGGTTCTCAAGGCAAGTATACTGAAGTGGTTTGCCATTCCCTTCTCCAGTGGACCACATTCGGCTGTGGTCCATGTGATCAGGTCGACTAGTTTCCTGTGATTATGATTTCAGTGTGTCTGCCCTCTGATGCCCCCTAGCAATACCTACTGTCTTATTTAGGTTTCTCTTACCTTGGTCGTGGAAAATCTCTTCACAGCCGCTCCAGCAAAGTGCAGCTGCTGTACCTTACCTTGGAGGAGGGGTATCTCCTCAAGGCCGACCCTCCTGACCTTGAACGCGGAGTAGTTCCTCTCGGCCCTTCTGCGCCCGCGCAGCCACCGTCTGTTGGACGTGGGGTAGCTCCTCTCGGCCGCCGGCCCTGGCCTCAGGCGTGGGGTATCTCCTCACGGCCGCACCTCTTTGCGTGGTTCGTTGCGCCGGGGCCGGTGTCTCTCGCGTCGCGTCTGCGCCGCCGGGGCCGGCGTCTCTCGCGCTATACAATATTATGCAAGTTACAAGTGCACAATATAGTGACTCACAATTTTTAAAGGTTATACTACATTTATAGTTATAGCATATTGGCTATATTCCCCATGTTGCATGATATATCCTTGTAGCTTATTTTATACATAATAGTTTGTACCTTTTATTCCCCAACTATTTTATTGTCCCTCCCACTTCCCTCTCCCCATTGATAACCACTAGTTTGTTCTCTATATCTGTGTCTGCTTTTTTTTGTTGTTGTTATATTCAGTAGGGTTTTTCTTTTTTTTTTTTGTATTTTGTTGATTACACATATTTGTAGTATCATACAGTATTTGTCTTCTCTCTAATTTACTTCACTTAGCATGCATGCTCATTTGTTCAATGATGTCTAACTCTTTGTGACCCCAAGGACTCTAGCCTACTGGGCTACTCTGTCCATTGAATTCTCCCAGCAAAAATACTGGAGTGGGTTGCTATATCCTCCTCCAGGGAATCTTCCCTACAAATGGATCAAACCTGATGTCTCCTGCATCTCCTTCATTGACAGGAGGATTCTTTACTACTGTGCCACCTGGGAAGCCCTCACTTAGCACAATGTCCTCCAATTCCATCCATGTCATTGCAAATGGCAAAATTTTGTTCTTTTTTATGGTTGAATAGCATTCCATTTTATCTCTATCATCATCAATATCTACAGGCCACATCTTCTTTAACCATTCATCTATTTGTGGACACTTTTGTTGCTTCCATATTCTGGAAATTGCAGATAATGCTGCTATGAACATTGAGGTGCATATATTGTTTCAAATTGCTATTTTTTTATTTTTTTAAATTTATACCCAGAAATCAAATTGCTGGGTCATATGGTAGTTCTATTTTTATGTTTTTGAGAAACCCCCATACTGTTTTCTACAGAGGCTGCATACCAATTTACATTTCTACCAACAGTGTATAAGGAGTGATTCCCTGTTCACCACATGCTTACCAGTATTTGTTATTTGTGCTCTTTCTGATGATAGCCATCCTGACAGGTGTGAGAGGATATCTCATTGTGGTTTTGATTCACATTTCCCAGACAATCAGTGATGTTCAACATCTTTTCAAGTGTATGTTGGTCATCTGCATTTCCCATTTGGAAAAGTATCTGTTTAATTCTTCTGTCCATTTTTAACTTCAATTATGTGGGATTTTTCTGATGTTGAATTCTGTGAGCTGTTTATGTTATAGGTTGAATATTAATCCTTCATCAGTCATATCATTTTCAAATATTTTCTCCCATTCTGAGGCTTGTGTTTTTGTTTTGTTTATGATTTCCTTTCCTTGCAAAAGCTTTTAAGTTTAATTAGGTCCCAGTTGTTTATTTTTGTTTTTATTTTCATTACTCTAGGAGGTGGATCAAAAAAGATCTTGCTGTAATTTATGTCAAGGAGTGTTCTGCCTATGTTTCCCTCTAAGTGTTTTATAATGGCCAGCCTTACATTTAGGTCTTTAATACGTTTTGAGTTTATTTTTGTGTATGGTGTTAGGGAATGTTCTAATTTCATTCTTTTACATGTAACTGTCCAATTTTCCCAGTGCTACTTATTGAAGAGACTGTCTTTTTTCCATTTTATATTCTTGCCACCTTCATCTTCATTACCATACTGTTTTGATTATTGTAGCTTTGTAGTATAGTCTGAAGTCAGGAATCATGATTCCTCTAGCTCTGTTCTTCTTTCTTAAGAATTGTCTGGCTTTTCAGGGTCTTTTGTGTTTCCATACAAATTTAAATTATTTGTTCTATGTAAAAATGCCATTTGTTTTGATAGGAATTGCAGTGAAACTGTATATTTCCTTGGGCAGTATACTCATTTTAACAATATTGATTCTTCCAATCTAAGAACATGGTATATCTTTCTACTTGTGTTGTATTCAATTTCTTTCATCAGTGTCATATAGTTTTCCAGATATAGGTCTCTTGCCTCCTTAGGTATGTTTATTTCTAAGTATTTTATTCTCTTTGATGTGATGTTAAATGGGATGGTTTCCTTAGTTTCTCTTTCTGATCTTTCATTGTTAATGTATAGGAGTGCAACAGATATCTGTATATTATTTTTATATCCCATAACATTACTGAATGCATTGATGTGTACTAGTAGTTTTCTGGCATCATCTTTAGGATTTTCTCTGTACAGTATCCTGTCACTTGTTAACCTTGACAGTTAAAGGAGATTGTTTTCTTAAATTCCTTTACAGGTAGTTTCTTGTTAGTCTAGAGAAATTCAGTTGATATGTTTATTTATATGTTGATTTTCTATCCTGCAACTTTACTGAATTAGTTTTTAGTTCTAAAACTTGATTATCAGGACATAAGATTGTGTCATCTGCAGAGACAATTCTCCTACTTCCTTTCTGTTTTGGATGCTATGAATTTTTTTCTTGCCTAATTGCTCACTTCAGACTTTCAGTACTATTTTGAATAGAAATGGTAAGAGTTGGCATCTTTATCTTTTTCCAGATCTTAGATAAAAAGCTTTCAGGTTTTCTGCATTGAAGATGTTTGCTGTGGGACTTTCCTATATGGCCTTTATTATGTTGGGTTACTTTCTTTCTATACCTAGTTTGTTGAGAGGTTTATATCATGGAATTGTCTTGAATTTTGTTCAGTGCTTTTTTATGTGGGTGTTGAAATGATCATATCATATTTATCTTTTGTTTTTTTTAACATGGCGTATCATATATATTAATTTGCATATTCTGAAGTATCCTTGCATCCCAAGGATAAATCTGACCTCCATCACAACTGAAAGGAACAAGCTGCATTCACATAGAGAGAATCTCAAAAAAATTATGCTGGTGGAAAATTCTGAGCCTTCAGTTCAATGGTTTTATACCTGCCATGAACAATATGCCTGGAGGTTAATTTATTATTTTTTTATTTATTTTTTTTAGGTTAAAATAATTTTTTATTAAAAAATTGTATTAAATGTTAGAAGAAATTTATACAGAATTCATAAATTCTTTATAAAACAATTGCCAACCTTTCTACAATTATAATTGTTTTTATGCAGATTTGGAAATTTTGCAGTGAAATAAGGTTTATAAAATATTTATTTTAAGGCATTACAATGCTAACTTTAGGCAAAATAATCTTTAAAATGGAAATTTTTGCATGCAAGTGAGTGATCTCTCAAACACCCATATTCTTTATCCCAGTGACAAATGGGAAAATGAACATTAAACTGACTTACTGAGGAAACAATGAACAAGTATTCTGTAAACCTTAAATTCACTCAAATTTTTAAATTACTTTCAAAAGCAGTACCATTACAAGGTACTGACAATCACACTGTGTACTCAAAATTAATGTTAATCAAACTAACATTCAAAAAAATGTTCCAAAGAGGCACCCCTTGTTGTAAGATATGTTAAAGATGCCTTCATTACAGTGAAGACCTAAACCCTACAGGGGAAAGTATCCTCACACACAAAAAAATCATAATTCATCCCTTGTAGAAGTGGATAATATCTCTTTAGTAGTGTTGCTGGTTTAAAAAAAAAAAGACATAAGTTCAAAATATGACGGCAACATACAAAAGTGGCCCATAGTTTTGGTCTTTGTTTGAGAGGTGAAGTGAAGTGAAGTGAAGTGAAGTCGCTCAGTGGTGTCCGACTCTTTGCGACCCCATGGACTGTAGCCCACCAGGCTCCTCCATCCATTGGATTCTACAGGCAAGAATACTTGAGTGCGTTGCCATTTCCTTCTCCATGGAGGTTAATTTAATATGTGTTGGCTACAACTTGGTATAGCTTCTCATAAATTGGTTTCTTCTACATTCATTCATTCATTCATTCTCATAAATTGGTTTCTTCTATATCCTGCTACTCAATGATGTAATAATATTTTGACAGTTTCCAAGGGATTTGGAAAGGTAAGTGTATGTGGTGATTTTTTTCTTGTGGCTTAATCATTATTTCAATTGCATGGGTTTCAAGGCTGCAGCTGCAAGACCAAGGAATTACTTAGTGGAGTGATTAAGACTAGCAGGGTCTGATTAATCAAAACGTCAAACGCGGCTTTGTTAGTCTTCAAAAAAATATTCCTAAATTTGGGAATTTTCACAAAGCATCTGGAGGACCAAATTATGTTTTCCAGAGATTATATGCTCTTTCTCTTTAATAAGCCTCTTCCATTAAAGTTCTATTCTATGACTGTTTTAGTATCAAGACATATTTTGCAGACTGGATTATATTGATATTTTCTTTTCATTAAAATAAATTAAAACATTTCATGGGCCTCTAAAAATATCATGGGCCCTAGACATAAAACTTATTATTGTGTGTAGTGGATATCAACCTTGGATATATGGACACATTCCTCAAGATATATTATTGCCCTTTGTGATTTTTATTGTCATTGACTTATAAATCCTTAACAGTTACTGTGATTACTTCCTTGTAATATTAATAATATGCTTTAAAACTGAATGTGTGTGTGTGTGTGTTAGTTACTCAGTCATGTCTGACTCTTTGTGATGCTGTGAACTTAGCCTGCCAAGGTCCTCTGTCTATGAATTCTCCGGTCAAGAATACTAGAGTGGGTTACCATTCCCTTCTCCAGGGGTTCTTCCTGACGAAGGGATTGAATCCAGGTCTCCTTCATTGCAGACAGATGCTTTACCATTTGAGCCACCAGGGAAGCCCCCTTAAAACTATATTGAAACTATAATGAAATATTTTTTCATCAGTTTCATTATGGATTAAAAACTATTTTAGAGTCTCAGCTTTTTCCATTTCATTTTCATTTTCTATTTAATATCCTGCCATTTTTTCAATATTACCATTTGAGGTCTCAGATGCTGGGAAGCTCTTCTCAGATCTAGCCTTTGGTTTAGCATATTATTTTTTGTTTAAATATATTTCAAAGGATCAAGTTGAGTGTCCATTTGATGTCCACTGGCAGCACTGGGGAAACATGACAACACAGGCTGGGAAAGAAAAGTTCACACGAGTGAGGTTATTTTAAAATTGTGAAAAAATGCAAGAAATAAAAATCAGCATGTTATAAATTCACACAATGAAATAGTCCACAGTGATTATAGTGAACGAACCGTTACAAGAGTTGGCAAACTCTATAAAGAGCCAAACAGTAAATAGTTTAATTATTTACTGCTGTATGGTCTTTGTCTCAACTAATTTACTATGCTGCTATATCACCACCGACTTGATGGACATGAGTTTGAGTGAACTCTGGGAGTTGGTGATGGACAGTGAGGCCTGGCATGCTGTGATTCATAGGGTCGCAAAGAGTCGGACACGACTGAGTGATTGAACTGAACTGATTGTTAGAAAGCAGCTGTAAACAATATGTCAGCTAATGAGAGTGGCTATATTCCAATAAAGCTTTATTTACAAAAAGGGGCAGTAGACTGTTTTTGGCCCAATGATAATAATTTGCTGACCCTTAAACTAAAGCAGAATATATCAGAATGTATAAGTATCAGACATGTAATTTACTAGAAAGATTCATACATTGTATTACCATTTGGAAAAGTTTAAATACCTGCAAAGTATATGTTTATGTATATGTGTGTGTGAGTGTGTGCATACCTACATTTGTGTGTGTGCACCTGTGCACGGAGATGATGAACACTGTATTTATGATAGCTATTATTTAGTAGAGTGAGTAAATTTAATTTCTTTATAAAAGCTGTCTGATGGAAATATGGCATCATCTTAAAATATGATTAGTATATGAGTATTTGCTTTATTTTTTCTTTGTATCTTCATGTTTGAAATATTTTACAGTAAAAACTACAGTGACAAAGTCAATCAAAACATATTTTCAGGCTGAATTTGACTCAGATCCATCACTTTGCCACCTCTGCTGTTTATGCATCCGAGCATTCTAAAGGATACCAACATCATGGAAAGTAATGAGTCTTTATGTTAACAGGTTGGAATCTATTCCATATGTATCTGGAGGTTTTAATGTGTTAACAGTCATTGACTGGTGATCTGGATATTAACCAGGATGTTAGCTACTTTTCATCAATATAACCTTTCTCTTTCTTTGCAAAACCATTACATAAGTTCTTGACAACATATATGTCATAGTTACCTTTTTATCATTTTATTCTCTAGCTTTCCATTTCCTCTATCATTTTTTGGATTCTTAGACTCAACTTGTTCCAGTTAGAACTAATTATTTCAAAATCCAATTAACCACCTCTCATCATCATGGAAGCCTTTTCTCAGACTTGCCTATAGACATCCCAGCACTATCCTAGAAAATTTGGAAAGCATTGTGCCTTTTTAACAATATGATGTTCTATAACCTTTGTTTTTCTTGGTCCAATATCAAGGCTGGGTAGCTTTTTTGTTGGCCTTGAAACCGTTAAGAATCATGAAGTGATAAATATATTGAGCTCTATTAGGGCAGAGATTTTGCTTTATTTCCTGCTATCTTCTTATTCATATGTGTGTATATATCAGATTGTATATAATGTGCTGTGTGTTGCTTCATTCAATTTCATGTGTTTGATATGTTTTATAAATCTAAACATGCAAATGCCACCTTGTGGTTTCTTAACTGAAATTTGACTTTGTAACTATGCCAATTATTTTTTATACTTAATATCTGTGATGTTATCATTTCCATGGCATTTTAGTACATTACTCTCTACACTTGCCACCCTTTATGGTACAGTGCAACTAGTCAGTGTCATTTGAATTATTAAAGACTGAAAAGGAAATTTTATCTCTTATTAAACTAGTCCTGAAAATGTACTACCTATATGTATCTCAACAAGTACCCCCAGTTTGGTTATTTGCTAAAAGGAGTCAGAATTCAGCGTATAGTCATATTCATAGCTATGATTTTTTATAGTCAAATGATATAAAGGAAAATTATCAAAGGGTAAAGGCACATGGGGTAATATCTATAGGAAACTTGGACAAGTTTCCAAGAGTTCTCTTCCAGTGGAGTGACACAGTGTCCACTTGATTCCTCCAGCATTGATTTATGACAATACATGTGAAGTATTGTCTACCACAGGAGCTCATTAGGTTTTTATTGGTAGCTGGTCATGAAGACAGCTTCATCCCAGCATGTACCAGAATTCTAGACTGCCAGTGGAAAGCAGATGTTCAGCATAAGCCATGGTGTTTGTATAGCCAGTCTAGGCACAATGAGCCACTCTTTATCAGTTCTGGAAATGATGGAAACACTTCCAAAATTTGAAGTGCCCAGACACCAACCAAGGACATACCTTGAGAGGAGGCCTTTCTAAGGATAGCAGTCTCAGGCCTGTTATGTTAACTTCTTTCTGGACACAATATGAATATAATTATATATGAATTTCCCTAAGTGATTAGCTTAATATAGGAAGCCTATTTTGGCTTACTGCCTATCAGTGAAAGGGAGAAGATAGAAGCTCATAACACATAAAAATGTTTGTAAGGTAAATGAATATTAAATATCATTGATTGGTTTGTTAGATTATTAATCTATCCAGGTACTTTTCCCCATGTTTTAAAATTTCAGAAGTGGTGATTATCTGTCAGCCTCCAGTAACAGAAGATATAGGTATACCTTCATTTGGACTATACCAATTATCCCATTTAGATGCTGTCAGTATGATCCCAGAAATGGTATGTCTGCTGACCTTTTGAGTATTCACTATCTCCTCACTTGGCCTCACGATCTCAACTGCAGATGGGCCCTTGTCATTACCAAGCCCCAGTTTCCCAAAGATGAAATCAAATTTTGTTTTGTTGTCACTTAAGGCGTTTTCCTTTTTCTTCCCCTTGATAATTTCAACTCTATGCCTTTACCACTAATCATAACTTCAAACTTCCTTTAATCAGCTTCTCTCTTTAACTAATGTGAAGATTCCTTTTCCTACGTTCTATCTCAGAATGCAGCTTGTTGGTTTTATATTTAGTACACTGCTATACATATAGCATGATTTTTAGAAAGTTTCCACTGAAGCCCAGCACTGAGCAGTCTTGTTATGTTCCAGATATAGGGTGTGATTCCAAAAAGTAAGGAGGGAGGTGGGAGGGGGGTTCAGGAAGGGGAACTCATGTACACCCGGGGCAGATTCATGTCAATGTATGGCAAAACCAACCAATATAATATTGTAAAATAAAAAAAAAAAAGGTTGAATAAAATACATGAAAACTGTTAAAAAAAAAAAAGTATTAGCATATCTTGATTTCTGTAGGTACTTTTGGGGCTTCCAGAATTTTCACTGATAGCCCAGTATTCCTTAGGAAAAGAAGAGGTTTTCACATTTGAATCCAAGATAAAGGAACTTATGGAGAAGACTTGTTCTATATGACACTTAGTATAGAAGATAACAGGCCACAAACCATATCAGTTGACTAATATGGGGAAACTAAGCAACTGAAATCAGACAAGACAGAATGATCCTTGCAGGAGAATATGTAGCAAGAACAGTGGCTAACTTTTCATCTAAGTTTTTGAAATTGAATGTATGATTTCCATTTGATAATTTAATTTTTATGGAGTGAATCTGATAGTAGATTTCCATTAAAGAAAAAGAAGCATAGCCACAATTCAAGTGCTGGCCATACTCCCTCCTAGCAAAACTTTCACACATACATTACATCTCAAATATTCCCAATACTGTTATAAATAATTCCTAGTCACTTTTCTTAACTTTGCAGAGGTAAAGTCAAACATAAAAGAGACTAGGGCAATGTATAAAGTAAAACTTTGATGAGTCCTATTTCCTGGCGGCTCAAACAGGAAAGAATCCACTGCAAGATAGGAGACCTGGGTTCTATCCCTGGGTTGAAAGATACTCTGGAGAAGGGAAAGGCTATTGACTCCAGTATTCTGTCCTGGAGAACTCTACAGATAGAGGAGCCTGGCAGGCTAGGTCCATGGGATCACAAACAGTCAGATACGACTGAGTGACTTTCACTCAGACATTTACCTAATTTCACTACTCCCTAATTGTTCTCCTTTTTTATATTTTTCACCACAGATTAGCAAGTAAAGTATGGATAATTTATCTCAAAATTTCATTTCATAAATCTCTAAAATAATGATGCCATTTACCAATAGATATTCATCCACCCCCAAATTAAAGCCAATTGGGAAAACGTTTCATTCCTTTTAACTATTAATTGCATACTTGTCCCTATCTCATTTTATTATAATGCTTTATTTTCATATATGACTCCTACACTACACTATATGTTCTTTAAGACTTTGAATAATCCTTTCTCATTTTCATTTGTCTAACATCTAAACACCTTTATAAAACTCAGTGTGCTTTTGCAGGAATTTCCCAGAGTATTCATGGCCTGGAAGATTGCTGTTTGTGTTATAAGTCCTGTGTCAGCACCATCAAAACATGGACTAGGCACTCTTAGACTTCAGTCAGCTAAATAGATGCTTAACCAACATTTGAAAGACCATGGAGGAGAATTAGGAGAAGGGGACAATATCAGAACCCCAGGGCCTGTTTTCCAGGGGCTTAGTCGTGGGCATCATCCCCAGGACTGTCCAGACTCTGTCTGGCAACTGTCCAGACAACTCTCTCATTTTTAAGTCTTCTGTGCTTGCCTCTCTAATTCCATTTTTCTGAGCAACATCACATTTTCTGCTATAAAATTGTCACCAACTTCATTTTCTCTCCCATTTTTGGCTTTTCCTTTCCTGGCCAGAATGTTCTTTTGGTTTCTTCTAGGGACTTTCTTGTCCAGAAATCTCAGACTTCTGACCCTTTTTGTGAAATACTATATTCCCAGTGTGAATGAACCATTCCAAACAACTATAAACCTCATATTTCATTGATTCTAGGAATTACACTTTTTTCATATTTTAACTTCTGTTAAATTTGAATTCAGTCTCATAATTTTTCATATGTAGCAGTATAATTGGCAGAGTTTTTTTCTTTTCAGTAGTATAAAGATGAAGGTGGAAATTACAATTAAAGCCATGTTAGATTTGAAGTAGCAGTGATTTTTTAAAAAAAATACACAAATTTACACTGGTAACTTACGCACACAAATTTTGCTTGCATGTAATTTCTCTTTTCTTCCCTGACACCACCACATTGCTTCATGCTGGCCTGTTAAATCAGAATGACAAATAGCCTTCACTCTGGCCTGAGTCTTCCCTGTTATATACGTCTTTCTTGAGTCTGCCAGTTTAATGTTCACTGAATATTTGCTATGAGCCAAGCATGGTGGTAAGGATAGGAAGAAGAGCAAAATCAGAAATAGTTTTTGCTGTTTGTATTATAGACTCTTAAGATAGTGTTATTGATTAGAATTTGTCTGATAACAGGCCAGTTCATTCACCAGTTCCAGCAGTACATAGATTCCTCAATCTTTCCATCTTTCACAAGGAAGAAACTATTCTGGGTGATCATTTTCGACTTGTGTCTAATGAACCTGTAAAGATATGGCAACAGTTTGACTTGACCACTTCAAGTTGATTTATCTCTTTCATGGAATCATCAGTTATCTCTCTAAGGTTTTCTTCCTAATGTGCAGATCCAGTCTGTTTCAAAGGAACTATAACAAGTCCAAATAGAATTTCCTCAGGGTTTGATTTTTCTCTTTACTCATAGTAATAATTTTAAATAGTTCCAAGGAGCATTGCCCAGAGAATGTGTCAGCTAGTACTTGCTCTGCCCTACAGGGGAGCTATGACTTAAATTATTCTCAAGCTGTCGGTGTCTGTATAGATATACCTCGGTGCCCTACCTGTTTTCTTAGTCTTCTATGCTTTCTTTATGTATAACCACTTTCCCCTGATACAGCAAGTACCCAATATGCACTCTCTTGATGTGTGCCTTCCCATGATGAGGTTTTTTTCTTTTTAAACTCTTATGCTGAGATATAACTGACATATTTTGAACATATTTTGAACCTCTCTACACAGCACCTTGCTTCAGCATGTGTCAACAAGTAGTTAGCCTTGTTTCAGTTATATCATCACAAACTTTCTCCTGTACCTGCAGAACTATTATTTTTTTCTTTTAAAAAAAATTATTGGGAAGAAATAAAGGATCCCCAGGGTTAGTAGAAGGAAAGAAATCTTAAAAATTAGGGCAGAAAGAAATGCAACAGAAACAAAAGAGACCATAGAAAAAGTCAACAGAGCGAAAAGCTGGTTCTTTGAAAGGGTAAATAAAATTGACAAACCACTAGCCAGACTCATCAAGAATCAAAGGGAGAAGAACGAAATCAATAAAATTAGAAATGAAAATGGAGAGATCACAACTGACAACACAGAAATACATAGGATCATTCAGTTCAGTTCAGTGGCTCAGTCGTGTCCGACTCTTTGTGACCCCATGAATCACAGCAGGCCAGATCTCTCTGTCCATCACCAACTCCTGGAGTTCACTCAAACTCATGTCCATCAAGTCGGTGATGCCATTCACCCATCTCATTCTCGGTCGTCCTTGTCTCCTACCACCCCAAATCCCTCCTAGCATCAGACTCTTTTCCAGTGTGTCAACTCATCGCATGAGGTGGCCAAAGTATTGGAGTTTCAGCTTTAGAATCAGTCCTTCCAATGAACACCCAGGATTGACCTCCTTTAGAATGGACTGGTTGGAGCTCCTTGCAGTCCAAGGGACTCTCAAGAGTCTTCTCCAGCACCACAGTTCAAAAGCAGCAATTCTTCGGCGATCAGCTTTCTTCACAGTCCAACTCTCACATCCATACATGACCACTGGAAAAACCATAGCCTTGACTAGACGGACCTTGGTTGGCAAAGTAATGTCTCTGCTTTTTAATATGCTATATAGGTTGGTCATAACTTTCCTTCCAAGTAGTAAACGTCTTTAAATTTCATGGATGCAATCAGCATCTGCAGTGATTTTGGAGCCCCCAAAAATAACGTCTGACACTGTTTCCACTGTTTCCCCATCTATTTCCCATGAAGTGATGGGACCAGATGCCATGATCTTCGTTTTCTGAATGTTGAGGTTCAAACCAACCTTTTCACTCTCCTCTTTCACTTTCATCAAGAGGCTTTTGAGTTCCTCTTCACTTTCTGCCATAAGGGTGGTGTCATCTGCATATCTGAGGTTTTTGATATTTCTCCCAGCAATCTTGATTCCAGCTTGTGCTTCTTCCAGCCCAGCGTTCCTCATGATGTACTCTGCATATAAGTTAAATAAGCAGGGTGACAATATACAACCTTGACGTACTCCTTTTCCTATTTGGAACCAGTCTGTTGTTCCATGTCCAGTTCTAACTGTTGCTTCCTGACCTGCATACAGGTTTCTCAAGAGGCAGGTCAGGTGGTCTGGGATTCCCATCACTTTCAGAATGTTCCACAGTTTATTGTGATCCACACAGTCAAAGGCTTTGGCATAGTCAATGAAGCAGAAATAGATGTTTTTCTGGAACTCTCTTGCTTTCTCCATGATCCAGCGGATGTTGGCAGTTTGATCTCTGGTGCCTCTGCCTTTTCTAAAACCTGCTTGGACTTCTGGGAGTTCACGGTTCACATATTGCTCAAGCCTGGCTTGGAGAATTTTGAGCATGACTTTACTAGCGTGTGAGATGAGTGCAATTGTGCGGTAGTTTGAGCATTCTTTGGCATTGCCTTTCTTTGGGATTGGAATGAAGACTGACCTTTTCCAGTCCTGTGGCCACTGCTGAGTTTTCCAAATTTGCTGGCATATTGAGTGAAGCACTTCCACAGCATCATCTTTCAGGATTTGAAATAGCTCAACTGGAATTCCATCACCTCCACTAGCTTTGTTCGTAGTGATGCTCTCTAAGGTCCACTTGACTTCACATTTCAAGATGTCTGGTTCCAGGTGAGTGATAACACCATCGTGATTATCTTCGTGGTGAAGATCTTTTTTTGTACAGTTTTTCTGTGTATTCTTGCCACCTCTTAATATCTTCTGCTTCTGTTAGGTCCAAACCATTTCTGTCCTTTATTTAGCCCATCTTTGCATGAAATGTTCCCTTGATATCTCTAATTTTCTTGAAAATATCTCTTGTTTTTCCTATTCTGTTGTTTTCCTCTATTTCTTTGCCTTGATCACTGAGGAAGGCTTTCTTATCTCTCCTTGCTATTCTTTGGAACTCTGCATTCAGATGCTTATATCTTTCCTTTTCTCCTTTGTTTTTCTCTTCTCTTCTTTTCACAGCTATTTCTAAGGCCTCCTCAGGCAGCCATTTTGCTTTTTTGCATTTCTTTTCCATGGGGATGGTCTTGGTCCCTACCTCCTGTACAATGTCACGAACCTCCGTCCAGAGGTCATTAGACACTCTATCTATCAGATCTAGTCCCTTAAATCTATTTCTTAATTCCACTGTATAATTATAAGGGATTTGATTTAGGTCATATCTGAATGGTCTAGTGGTTTTCCCTACTTTCTTCAATTTAAGTCTGAATTTCACAATAAGGTGTTCATGATCTGAGCCACAGTCAGCTCCTCGTCTTCTTTTTGATAACTGTGTAGAGCTTCTCCAATTTGGCTGTAAAGAATATAGTCAATCTGAGAGAATACTATCAGCAATTATATGGCAGTAAAATGGACAACTTGGAAGAAATGGACAAATTCTTAGAAAAGTACCACTTTCCGAAACCGAACCGGGAAGAAATAGAAAATCTTAACAGACCCATCAGAAGCACAGAAATAGAAGCTGTAATCAGAAATCTTCCAGCAAACAGAAGCCCAGGTCCAGACAGCTTGACAGCTGAAGTCTACCAAAACTTTAGAGAAGAGCTAACACCTATTCTACTCAAACTCTTCCAGAAAATTGCTGAGGAAGGGAAACTTCCAAACTCATTCTATGAGGCCACCATCACCCCAATCCCAAATCCTGGTAAAGATCCCACAAAAAAAGAAAACTACAGGCCAATATCACTGATGAACGTAGATGCAAAAATCCTTAACAACAATCTAGCAATCAGAATCCAACAACACATTAAGAAGATCATACATCAAGACCAAGTGGGCTTTATCCCAGGAGTGCTAGGATTCTTCAATATCCGCAAATCAATCAATGTAACACACCACATTAACAAACGGAAAAATTAAAATCATACGATTATCTCAGTAGATGCAGAGAAAGCCTTCGACAAAATTCAACATCCATTTATGATGAAATCCCTCCAGAATGTGGGAATAGAAGGGACATACCTCAATATAATAAAAGCTATATATGACAAACCCACAGCAAACATTATCCTCAATGGTGAAAAACTGAAAGAATTTTCCCTAAAGTCAGGAAAAAGACAAGGGTTCCCACTCTCAGCACTACTATTCAATATAGTTCTGGAAGTTCTGGCCACAGCAATCAGAGCAGAAAAAGACATAAAAGGAATCCAAATTGGAAAAGAAGAAGTAAATTTTTCACTGTTCACTGATGACATGATCCTCTACACAGAAAACTCTAAAAACTCTACAGGAAAACTATTAGAGCTAATCAATGAATACAGTAAAGTTGCAGGATATATAGTCAACACAGAGAAATCCCTTGCATTCGTATACACTAATAATGAGAAAATAGAAAGAGAAATTAAGGAAGCTATTACATTCACTGTTGCAACGAAAAGAATAAAATACTTAGGAATATATCTACCTAAAGAAAGAAAAGACGTGTACATGGAAAACTATAAAACAGTGGTGAAAGTAATCAAAGATGACACTAATACATGGAGAAATATACTGTGTTTGTGGATTGGAAGAATAAATATTGTGAAAATGAGTATACTACCCAAAGTCATTTATAGATTCAATGCAATCTCTATCAAGCTACCAACGATATTTTTCAGAGAGCTATAACAAATAATCTCACAATTTGTATGGAAATACAAAAAATCTCGAATAGCCAAAGCAATCTTGAGGAAGAAGAATGGAACTGGGGAAATCAACCTGCCGGACTTCAGGCTCTACTACAAAGCCACAGTCATCAGGACAGTATGGTACTGGCATAAAGACAGAAATATAGATCAATGGAACAAAATAGAAAGCCCAGAGATAAATCCACGCACCTATGGACATCTTATCTTTGACAAAGGAGGCAAGAATTTTCAATGGAGAAAAGACTGTCTCTTTAACAATTGGTGCTGGGAAAACTGGTCAACCACAGGTAAAAGAATGAAACTAGATCACTTCCTAACACCATACATAAAAATAAACTCAAAATGGATTAAAGATCTAAATGGAAGACCAGAAACTATAAAACTCCTAGAGGAGAACATAGGCAAAACACTGTCCAACGTAAATCACAGCGGATCCTCCATGACCCACCTCCCAGAATATTGGAAATAAAAGCAAAACTAAACAAATGAGACCTAATTAAAATTAAAAGCTTCTGCACAATAAAGGAAACTATAAGCAAGGTGAAAAGACAGCCTTCCGAGTGGGAGAAAATAGTAGCAAAGGAAACAACTGACAAAGACTTAATCTCCAAAATATACAAGCAGCTCCTGCAGCTCAGTTCCAGAAAAATAAACGACCCAATCAGAAAATGGGTCAAAGAACTAAACAGACATTTCGCTAAGGAAAACATACAGATGGCTCACAAAAACATGAAAAGATGCTCAACATCCCTCATAATCAGAGAAATGCAAATGAAAACCATAATGAGATACCATTTCACACCATTCAAAATGGCTGCTATCCAAAAGTCTACATGCGATAAATGCTGAAGAGGGTGTGGAAAAATGGGAACCCTCTTACACTGTTGGTGGCAATGAAAACTAGTATAGCCACTATGGAAAACAGTGTGGAGAGTCCTTAAAAAACTGGAAATAGAACTCCCATATGACCCAGCAATCCCACTCCTGGGCATACACACCGAGGAAACCAGAATTGAAAGAGACACATGTACTCCAATATTCATCGCAGCACTGTTTATAATAGCCAGGTCATGGAAGTAACCTAGATATACATCTGCAGACGAATGGACAAGAAAGCTTTGGTACATATACACAATGGAGTATTACTCAGCCATTAAAAAGAATACATTTGAATCAGATCTAATGAGGTGGATGAAACTGGAGCCAATTATACAGAGTGGAGTAAGCCAGAAAGAAAAACACCAATACAGTATACTAATGCATATATATGGAATTTAGAAAGATGGTAATGATAACCCTATATGTGGGAAAGCAAAAAAGACACAGATGTATAGAACAGTCTTTGGGACTCTGGTAGAGGGCGAGGGTGGGATGATTTGGCAGAATGGCATTGAAACATATATATTATCATATGTGAAACGAATCTGCAGTACAGGTTTGATGCATCATACAGGATGCTGGGGGCTGGTGCACGGTGATGACCCAGAGGGAAGATAAGGGGAGGAGGGAGGTGGGAGCGGGGTCAAGAAGGGGAACACATGTACACCCGGGGTGGCTTCATGTCAATGTATGGGAAAACCAACCAATATAATATTGTAAAGTAATTAGCCTCCATTAAGAAAAAAGAAAAAAAAAACGCAAAAAAACAAAAGTTAAAAAAATTATTGAAGTATAGTTGATTTACAATGTTATTTTAGTTTTAGATGGACAGCAAAGTGATTCAGTTGATGTACTTAGTCTCTCAATTGTGTCTGACTCATTGAGAGCCTGTGGACTGTAGCCCACTAGTCTCCTCTGTCCATGGAGATTCTCCAGGCAAGAGTACTCAAGTGGGTTGCTATGCCATCCTCCAGGGGATCTTCCCACCCCATTGATCAAACACAGGTCACCTGAATTGCAAGCGAATTCTTTACCAGCTGAGCTGAGATTCCCTGGTAGATCAAAGTGTAAAGGGTCTGCCTGCAATGCGGGAGACCTGGATTAGATCCCTGGGTCAGGAAGATCCCCTGGAGAAGGACATGGAAACCCACTCCGGTATTCTTGCCTGGAAAATCCCATGAACAGAGGAGCTTGGAAGGCTACAGTCCATGGGGTCGCAAAGAGTTGGACATGACTCAGTGACTTCACTTTCATATATATATATTTCAGATTAATTTCCATTACATATTACAAGATAACTGGATATATTTCCCCGTTCATGAGTGCTAAGTCACCTCAGACGTGCCCAACACCCCGTGACCCCATGGACTGCAGCCCCCAGGCCTCCACCCCCACCCCTGCCCTGTCAATCATGGTATTCCCCAGACAAGAACACTAGAGTGGGCTGCCACACCTGGCTGTTTTTTCTTTCAATTTATTTGTGTAAATAAACTGGATTGTTTATCCTGTAGAATATTCCACACTTTTCTAATTTCATCACCAGGTACAGTCTGTCTGTCACCAAATACAACATGTGTTCTATAAGCTTCTACTTTGATTTAGACATTTGATCAGTGTGGTAGGTTCTATTTATGATTCATAATTTATAGGATGTATCTATACATCCTATAGATGTACATATAGACATGCAGTTTTAATATTATAGATAAGTCAGGCAAATTGCCTGTTTTTGTTTTATTTTGTTTTGTTTATAGCATTTTGATTAACTGGATGGACTCTGTAACCAAGTTGCCTAAGTTTGCATCCAAGTGCCATAGCTTAGTTGCTGTATAATCTTAGACAAGTAATTCCACCTCTCATTGCACTTTTTCTCATCTATATACTGGGAATTGTAATAGCACCTAATTCATAATGTTTTGTGAGGAATAACAAAGTTAAATATGTGTACTGCATTTAGAATAGTGCCTTGGCACATGATAGGTGTTAATGCTTATTAACTATTAGCCTGTTATATTTTTATTTCTCTATCATCTGATATGGGATAGTCAGAATTTCCATATTACCAAACTCCAGGGATCACCATTTATGTCTGGGCATTGTGAATGATGTTCATCTGGTTGAGTGTACATTGCACAGTCTGTGTGGCCCTATGTGACAACCCAGATGTAGCCTCACATCGTTCAGTTTTTATGTTTTTCAGACGTATTTTGTAAACAAGATTTAGTCTCCTTGTGGATTTCTTGTATATTAACTGTTTCTTTATTTCTATCCTCCTCTTCCTTGAAATGTGCATGTATATGCACCCGTAAGTACATATACCTTTAAAATCAGAGCTAAACAATATGGCTCATACAACCTCTCTCTCAACCTTGTGATGTTAAGATCAAGTGTTTTGATGTATTCCACTTAGCATTCCATAGTATACATTCGTGGAGAGTTGAGGTTTTCAGTCACATACCGGCAAATTAGACATCTTCATTCCTAGTTACCCATGTAGGCATGTTCAGCAATCTCATGATTTTTTCTGTATCTGTCCTTAAAATATGGCCAAGAGCCCTTAGTATTTTAAACTATGCAAGATAGATGCATTCAGAATGAGGACCCTGTGGAGTGGCCTATAAAAATCTGGACTTAATTGTTGCCAAGCTTAATAGTTGCTCTGGGAGCAATTTATTTTTCTGTTTTTCCTCAGTTCTAGCATGGGAGCCGTTAATGGAAAAGTACATCTTTCTAGATTGCACTCAAGAGGGCAAGTGAGAGGGAAGAAGGAATCGGTCACTAATAAAATGTTACTCGTATCCTTTCTAATTTAATAAAAAACAATATAATTTCAACAGATGTGGCACCAAAGAATTAAGGAATACAGAATCCTCATTTTTGAAGTTTTCTCAGTTCAGTTCAGTTAAGTCACTCAGTCGTGTCCGACTCTCCACGACCCCATGAATCACAGCACTCCAGGCCTCCCTGTCCATCACCAACTCCCAGAGTTCACTCAAACTCAAGTCCATCGAGTTGGTGATGCCATCCAGCCATAACATTCTCTGTCATCCCTGTCTCCTCCTGCCCCCAATCCCTCCCAGCATCAGAGTCTTTTCCAGTGTGTAAACTCGTCGCATGAAGGGGTCAAAGTATTGGGGTTTCAGGTTTAGCATCAGTTCTTCCAAGAACACCCAGGACTGATCTCCTTTAGAATGGACTGGTTGGATCTCCTTGCAGTCCAAGGGACTCTCAAGAGTCTTCTCCAGCACCACAGTTCAAAAGCATCAATTCTTCGGCGATCAGATTTCTTCACAGTCCAACTCTCACATCCATACTTGACCACGAGAAAAACCATAACTTTGACTAGATGGACCTTTATTGGCAAAGTAATGTTTCTGCTTTTTAATATGCTATCTAGGTTGATCATAACTTTCCTTCCAATGAGTAAGTGTCTTTTAATTTCATGTCTGTAATCAGCATCTGCAGTGATTTTGGAGCCCCCCCAAAATAAAGTCTGACACTGTTTCCACTGATTCCCCATCTATTTCCCATGAAGTGATGGGACCAGATGCCATGATCTTTGTTTTCTGAATGTTGAGCTTCAAGCCAACCTTTTCACTCTCCTCTTTCACTTTCATCAAGAGGCTTTTGGATTCCTCTTCACTTTCTGCCATGTGGGTGGTGTCATCTGCATATCTGAGGTTATTGATATTTCTCCTGGCAATCTTGATTCCAGCTTGTGCTTCTTCCAGCCCAGCGTTCCTCACAATGTACTCTGCATATAAGTTAAATAAGCAGGGTGATGATATACAGCCTTGCCGTACTCCTTTTCCTCTTTGGAACCAGTCTGTTATTCCATGTCCAGTGCTAACTGTTCCTTCCTGACCTACATACAGGTTTCTCAATAGGCAGGTCAGGTGGTCTGGTATTCCCATCTCTTTCAGAATTTTCCACAGTTTTTTGTGATCCACCAGTCAAAGGCTTTGGCATAGTCAATGAAGCAGAAATAGATGTTTTTCTGGAACTCTCTTGCTTTCTCCATGATCCAGCGGATGTTGGCAATTTGATCTCTGGTTCCTCTCCCTTTTCTAAAAGCAGCTTGGTCATCTGAAATTTCATGGTTCATGTATTGCTGAAGCCTGGCTTGGAGAATTTTGAGCATGACTTTACTAGCGTGTGAGATGAGTACAATTGTGCGGTAGTTTGAGCATTCTTTGGCATTGCCTTCCTTAGTGACTGGAATGAAAACTGACCTTTTCCAGTGCTGTGGCCACTACTGAGTTTTCCAAATTTGCTGGCATATTGAGTGCAGCACTTTCACAGCATCATCTTTCAGAATTTGAAATAGTTCAACTGGAATTCCATCACCTCCACTAGCTTTGATCTTATTGATGCTTTCTAAGGAGAGGACTCTTGAGAGTCCCTTGGACTGCAAGGAGATCCAACCAGTCCATTCTAAAGGAGATCAATCCTGGATGTTCATTGGAAGTACTGATGCTAAAGCTGAAACTCCAATACTTTGGCCACCTCATGCGATGAGTTCACTCACTGGAAAAGACTCTGATGCTGGGAGGGATTAGGGGCGGGAGGAGAAGGGGACGACAGAGATTGAGGTGGCTGGATGGCCTCACCAACTCTGTGGACATGAGTTTGAGTGAACTCTGGCAGTTGCTGATGGACAGGGAGGCCTGGCATGCTGTGATTCATGAGGTCGCAAAGAGTCACACACGACTGAGCGACCGAACTGAACTGAACTGAAGGCCCACTTGACTTCATATTTCAAGATGTCTGTCCCTAGGTGAGTGATCACACCATCTTTATTATCTTGGTCGTAACGATGTTTTTTGTACAATTTTTCTGTGTATTCTTGCCTCCTCTTCTTAATATCTTCTGCTTCTGTTAGGTCCATACCATTTCTGTCCTTTATCGAGCCCATCTTTACATGAAATTTTCCCGTGGTATCTCTAATTTTCTTGAAGAGATCTCTATTCTTTCCTATTCTGTGTTTTCTTCTATTTCTTTGCATTGATCCCTGAGGAAGGCTTTCTTATCTCTCCTTGCTATTCTTTGGAACTCTGCATTCAGATGGTTATATATGTCCTTTTCTCCTTTGGTTTTCACTTGTCTTCTTTTCACAGCTATTTGTAAGCCCTCCCCAGACATCTATTTTGCTTTTTTGGATTTCTTTTCCATGGGTATGGTCTTGATCCCTGTCTCCTGTACAGTGTCACAAACCTCCGTCCAGAGTTCTTCAGGCACTCTATCTATCAGATCTAGTCCCTTAAATCTATTTCTCACTTCCACTGTATAATCATAAGGGATTTGATTTAGGTCATACCGGAATGGTCTAGTGGTTTTCCCTACTGTCTTCAATTTAAGTCTGAATTTGGCAATAAGGAGTTCATGATTTGAGCCACAGTCAGCTCCCGGTCTTGTTTTTGCTGACTGTGTAGAGCTTCTCCGTCTTTGGCTGCAGAGAATGTTATCAATGTGATTTCGGTGTTGACCATCTGGTGATGTCCATGTGTAGGGTTTTCTCTTGTTTTGTTGAAAGAGGGTGTTTGCTATGACCAGTTCCTTTTCTTGGCAAGCTCATTAGCCTTTACCCTGCTTCAAGGTACACAATTGATAACAAATTCCAAAAAGCAAAGATAAAAATGTAGAGTAGAGGTTAGTCTGTCGAAAATTCAACATTAAAAACAAAACAAAAGGAAATCACAAAGATTATAAAAACTATATAAGTGAAGTTACATTTGGGGGCTTTTTCATGTTACATCCATATCTATATTTATATCTTATTTGTTTCACTTTCAAGTGTATCATGGCAAATGTATAGATTTTCTTTTTTTTTTTTGTTAATAATGTGCTAGGATTTGCTAAAAAGGAAACACAAAAACCCTTTTGAGTTTGCCCTAGAATAAATGAGTATTTTTATATATATATATATGATATATATATATATGTATATGAAATTTGGTTTTAAAATAGGGTCTTGTTTTGCACAAAACCTACTATTATAATCTAATAGTAGGCTATAAAATGAAAATTAATGGAGTAATAGAGGACTTAAAAATAAAGGAAAATAAAAAAAATTTAAATGATAATAGGAAAATTATGTCTATCAGTTTCTCTGGAGCTGCTGCAGGCAGTGTGTGGTCTGTTCAGTTTCAGAAAGTTCCTCATTCCAGTTTATACTTCTCACGATTTATATGCCCCTTCCAATGTAGTCGGTGCTAATTACAAGGTTTTTGTCTGTTGCACCTGTCACTTCCAAAGTGGTTCCCTGTGTTTATTTTGGTTCTTCTGTTTGCCAGTCTCTTCAGTGTCTAATTTCTGCCCTCGCACAAGGGGTAGAAAGTGGTCACTTATTTAGGCCTACTTGTTCAGTCGTGTTTTGGGGAGGGAGGAACACTGCAAACAAATATCACTGGTGTGTGTGGGGAGTGCTCACAGTTTCTCGGCCACACTGGGTTTGCCCCCACTCGCGGTGTGTGTGCTTTCCCATTCTACACTGCTTACGCTCCAGGTTGCTCTGCAGGGGAACTGTCTAAAGCAAGCCCTGTGTTGCATGGTCTTCCCAGCTCTAAGCCACTCAGATTCAGGTTCTTGGGTACTCCACAAAGGTGCAGACTCCATTGGGCCTTCGTTTTTTGCCCTTCCCTGGTCCGAGCTGCTCAGGTGACCAAGTGCTTGTCGAGTGTACTCTCCTTAGGTGCAGTGCATCTTATTACCTCCCCTGTCCCAGTTGCTAGGTTTCCTGGGTGCACTATCTCAGTTGTGCCGTGTGTCTCGTCTGGGGAGCTGATCTCTGGCTGCAGCCCTCCTGGCGGATGTCATCCGTCCAGGATCCCAGGAAGACTTGGTTGGCCACTGGGAGCCTCCTCGCAGTTTGGTGGAGGATGCCATCTCAGGGGCTGAGCTTGCCCCTTTCCAGCTCTGGCTGCCACCCGCCTGCCTTCCTGCTTCTGGAGGGGGATAGGCCAGTTCACTGCTGGCTAGCTCTCCTCTGGGATTCGCTCATTCCTTTGTTCTGTGAGTGGGCCTGGCAGTGCCTTATGTTAAGGCTTTTTCTGGGAAAGTTCTCTCTCTCTCGCTCTCTCTTTTTTCTCTCTCTCTCTAGCTATCTCACAGTTTGGGTTGCTATCTCACATTAGCTCCCTCAGATTGCCCTCAGGGCATTCAGTCCTGGCCCTTACCCTAAGCAATGCAACCCGCACCTCCCTGTTCATCCACTGCTTGCTGGTGGCCAATGCAGGTGTCTGGGCTACTTCTCCACTGGGAATTGTCATTTGACACATAATCTGTGGGTTTTATTTGTTTATTTTTAAATTTTTCCTCCCAGTTATGTTGCCCTCTAAGATTCCAAAACTCCCCACAGACCAGCCGGTGAGAGGGTTTCCTGGTGTTTGGAAACTTCTCCTTATTTATGACTCCCTCCCTGGGATGGCTCTTGGTCCCTAACTCTTTTGTCTCTCTTATCTTCTATATTTTGTCGTACCTCCTTTCGAAGACAATGGGCTTCCTTTCTGGGTGTCCTCTGCCAGCGTTCAGAAGTTGTTTTGTGCAATTTGCTCAGCGTTCAAATGTTCTTTCGATGAATTTGTTTGGGATAAAATGGTCTCGCTGTCCTATTCCTCCACCATCTTAGGACTGCTCTTGTCTTTTTGTGTTTTCTGATGATTATTGTTCCAAGCCAGACATGATGGGTAAAAGGAATTGAGGCAAACAGGTTTTAGTGAGAGGTTTTATTTTTCTTCTGCCTAGAGTTTAGTCTGTTTTTTGTTTGCTTTTTCTGTACATGTCAGAAGCTCAACTTAACCTATGGTGTTGTTCTTTTTATTATATCGATTGTCTTTTGTCTTCCTTAGAGTCTTAAATGTTTCTGAGAACAGTTCTTTTAGTCACATTCCTTTGTTATTATTCAGGAAGTCTGTAAATTTTGAGGAGATAGGTAGCATTATATAATTCTACAATCATGTCTCAGCACTTCATTTTATTTTTTAATTAATTTATTTTAATTGGAGGATAATTACAGTATCATGATTATTTTTAACATACATCAATATGAATCGGCCACAGGTATACCCACCGTGAACTCCCCTCCCACCTCCGTTCCTACCCTATCTCTCTGGGTTGTCTCAGAGCACTGTCTTTGAGTGCCCTGCTTCATGCATCGAACTTGTTCTGGTCATGTATTTTACATATGGTAATATACATGTTTCAATGCTATTCTCTCAAATCACCCCACCCTCACTTTCTTCCACAGAGTCCAAAAGTCTCTTCTTTACATCTGCGTCTCTTTTGTTGTCTTGAATGTAAGGTTGTCATTACCATCTTTCTAAATTCCATATATATGCATTAATATACTGTATTGGTGTTTTTCTTTCTGACTTACTTCACTCTGTATGGTAGGCTCCAGGTTCATACACCTCATTAGAACTTACTCAGATGCATTCCTTTTTATAGTCGAGTAATGGTCCTTTGTGTATATGTACCACAACTTACTTATCCATTCATCTGCCGATGGACATCTAGGTTTCTTCCATGTCCTAGGTATTGTAAATAGTGCTTCAGTGAACATGAAGGTGTATGTATCTCTTTCAATTATGGTTTCCTTGGGGTGAATGCTCAGTATTTTAGTGAACCTGTGCTTCTGGCTTATAATCTTCACAAATATTGTTCAGTTTTGTTTCAATTTTCCCCCTTAGAAGAGACAGGGAGGCATTCCAGTTCTGGAGTTGTGAATTTCCCCTTTCCCAGGTCAAATAAGCTAAAATAGCTTCTCTTGCTGGTAGGCATTATTAAGAAGAATGAAATGCTCTGTGCATATTTTAAAAAGACTTATTTTCTTATCTGCTTTTCAGAATTACAGTAGCATGATGGAATTTTTCTCAGATCTTCACTGTGAGAATCTGATAAGGCTCCTGTAGGTAAAACTCCCAAAAGCTTAGGAGTCCCCTTGGGCTGGGCCTGCTTAAAATTTTTAACTCTCAAGGCTGTTCACACTGAGCCTCTAGCAATTTGCCAATTATTGATTAGGTTTTCATAGCCCTGCACTGGTTCCCAAGGACTTTTCTGCTCTTGGGCTTCTGCCCTATATATTTTGATTCTCTGTGTCTGCTTGTCTGTTTCTTCAGCTTGCCCTATGACCTCAGTTCTCTCATGGAGCTAAGAGGAGTTGATTTTCAGGTTGTTCCATTTTTTTTTTTCCAAAGAGTTGACTTCCAAGCTCCTTGCATGTTTAACTGGAATGCAAGGGAATTTTTTGAGACCGCAAAGCAAATTTGTTGTAAAATTTTCATTTTGTGAAAACTGGTTAAAGTAACTATCTTTTAATTAATGTACTTTATTTTTCTCTTAAAGGGGTAAAATCTAGTATCTTGTGAAAAATTAACTTTTTTTCTTTTTTTTTTTCTTCTTGAATAGATCCTAAATGCCCAGGAGATGTTGATTTTCATAATAGTGACTGGGACATTAAGACAATCACCAGTTCCTTGAAATTCTACCTCAGGTATGTCTGATATGATTTGGAATATTGCTTTTCAGAATTGATGAAATTTGTCTGGATGGAGATGGAGTTAATGTAGTCCCAATTTTAGGAGGTTAGATAGAATTGCTAAAGAAAAAAGAATGAAAATAATTTTTGTTAAAAAAAATTGTGCATTAGGCGCCTTTTTTTAAGTTGGGAATTTAAGCAAGGGAAACATCAAAATAATAGAATTATTATTGAAATGTGGGTTTCTGAAGAAAATTTGTTTAAAAATAATTATTTAAAAATCATGCCCTTAAATAATTGAAGTTTAGCCTTTGTGCACAGATAGAGTGATATCACAATGGGCTCACCAGCAAACTCAGAAGTTGTGAAAATTCAAGGTTGTTAACCTGTATTGTTTGATAATAATAATTTTGAAACATTAAATTGCATTTACAGAAACATAATTTGTATATTTGTATGTCTTTTTTAATAATGTGAATAAAAACCAAAAAAAGTACAAATATAGAAAAGTTACAACTGAAAAAGAAAAAAAAATATTAGAACTAAGTGAAGTGATGGCAGTAGGAAAAAATTAAGTCATGAGCAAAGTTTGGGGATGCACAATGACAGTGTATTGGCATAACTTTATATTCCATAAAATTATTTGTGACATATATACTTTTTAAACTCATTCATTTCTTACCATTTTCTTTGTCGCATAGTATGCACCATACTTTATGTGCTAAAATGTCTTTTCAGTTATTGTACTCTTTAGTCATTAAGATAGCTGTTTATGATATGAGAAATGTCATTAATCCAAATAGATTGGGTCCCAGATATTGTTATTAAATGACCTTCTGCTATTGAATCATCTTAGACCTTTAAGTAAATATGAATGCTCTTTCCAGGAGTATTTCTCTTGCATTTGCCAAAGTAGAAAATCACTGTTCTTGGAGGGTTTATTCTGTACTAGGCAATGTTCTAGTTGCTTATGTTGACAGTATCATTGTTTTTTTCTCACAATAATCTTATGAGGCAGGTGTTACTATACTTATTTCACAGATGAGGAATTACAACATACTTTCTCCCTCATTAAGTAATATTCATGATCACAACTCATATTATTTGAACCCAAGTATCTCTAACTTGTAAAGTCACTGGTATTAGAGCATCTTTTCCACCTATTCTCCACATCCCAGAGGCTGTGACCTTCTTTGAGTTGCTTGGGTATTTTAGTAAAGACAGAACAATCTGCTCTGCACACTTTCAGAAGACTCATGATGATGATAATAGTGCAAGTAAATGACTCTATGTCTCTAGCCTCCTTAAAAGGAGTTAGTTTTTTCAGAGATTTATGTAGGGTAAGTCCCTCCCACATTTTATCTTTCCCAGCTCTTTGCATAATAAGCAGTGAAGCCCATTTGAAAGATAAACCTGACATTTTGAATGGCCAGCACCTCCAATAAGAGATATTTATTGTTGAGAGTCTTATGAGCCTTTAATGTGTACTAACCAGTTACTCCTTTTTTATTTATTTATTTTTTTAATTGTGTTGGTATCTTCAAAATGAACTTGCTTCATCTGTGTTTTAGACACCTAATTCACCCCTTGTCTCCAATATTTCTAGAAAATTACTCTAAAAACCATTCCTTCTCTCTTCTACATCTTTAACCTTTCTCATTTAATGGGATCTTTCCTCTGAGCATACAAATAGGAAGACCACAACCACAGAAAACTAACCAAAATGATCACATGGATCACAGCTTTGTGTAACTCAGTGAAATTATGAGCCATGCCATGTAAGGCCAGCCAAGACAGAGAGTTCTGGCAAAATGTATGGTCCACTGGAGAGGGGAATGGCAAACCACTTCAGCACTCTTGCCTTGAGAATCCCATGAACAGATATGATCCAGCATTGCACATCTCTCTAACCTTGTATTTTGTTTCATTTATTAATTTATTCCACCATTCACTAAACCACTCACTAAACATTTCCTGAATACCTACTCAGTGCCTAGCATAGTATCTGGCAGATGGTACACAGTTGTGAGTAGATATAACCTTTAAAAGTTATAGTTGGGACTTCCCTGGTGGTCCAGTGGTTAAGGATCTGCCTGCCAATGCAAGGGTCACCGATTCAATCCCTAGTCAGGGGAGATACCATATGCCACAGCACAACTAAGCCTGTGTGTTGCAACTACATTTGAGGGATATGAAAGTAAAGAGTAGCCCCTACTCTGCATCTATAGAAAAGCCCATTCACAACAATGAGGACCCAGCACAGACAAAAAAAAATAAATAAAACCTTTTTTTAAAAAAGTTATAGTCCAGTGAAATGGACAGATAAAAAACAATTATACAAATATAATGAGCTGTAATAAGTGCTCTGAAGGAAAACTGCAAAGTGCTATGCAGTCATATAATAAGAAAGCCTGATTTATTCTGGTTTTCAGTTTGAACTGAGGTTTGAATTATAACTTGGAGTCAACTGGCAGGGGTAGGCAGTTCCAGATAGAAATAACTTCATATGCAAAGACTTTGAAGCACAAGGAAGACCCTTTTAAGGAACTACATGTACCAGTATATGTGGAAAATTGAGTGTAGAGAGAGAGAGAGAGATGTAGAGACAGATCATTCAAGGCCTTTTAGGATATTTTTAGAACTGGAATATGAATATATATTAAAAGGAATGGGAATACATTGAAAGATTTTAAGCAGGAGATTATATGATTAGATTTGCATTTTGTAAAGATATAGAGAGATGAGATTCAGTTCAATTCAGTCGCTCAGTCGTGTCCGACTCTCTGCGACCCCATGAATCACAGCACGCCAGGCCTCCCTGTCCATCACCAACTCCCGGAGTTCACTCAAACTCATGTCCATAGAGTCGGTGATGCCATCCAGCCATCTCATTCTCTGTTGTCCCCTTCTCCTCCCACACCCAACCTTTTTCCAGTGTGTCAACTCGTCGCATGAGGTGGCCAAAGTATTGCAGTTTCAGCTTTAGCATCAGTCCTTCCAATGAACACCCAGGATTGATCTCCTCTAGAATGGACTGGTTGGATCTCCTTGCAGTCCAAGGGACTCTCAAGAGTCTTCTCCAACACCACAGTTCAAAAGCATCAATTCTTCGGCGATCAGCTGTCTTCACAGTCCAACTCTCACATCCATACATGACTATGGGAAAAACCATAGCCTTGACTAGACGGACGATTAGAGACAGGCAAAATAAGTAGAGGTGGAAACCAATTTACAAACTGTTACTGTGGTCCTGGAAAGAGATGATGCTTCTGTGGGATTAGGGAGTAGCATTGGGAATAGACAGAAATAAGCATAGTCAAGAGATTTAGGGAATAAACTTGGATATGAAGATGGAGGAGAGGGATATAAAAGAATGACTTCCACATTTCCAGCCCATGCAACCAAATGATGGCCATACATTTACTGATTTGGGAACTATTAAAAAAAATTACCTCATTTGAGGGAGATGACAAATTAGGTTTTAGATATGTCAAATCTAGGTGTCTTTGTAGAAACTAGGGCAAGAATTTTAAGTAGGCAATCTGATATATAGGAAATATATAGGAATGTAACTCAGAGAATTCTGGGCTTGAGTTTAAAAATTGGGGATCATCAACAGAGCAGATGATAATAGGAGGCAGGAGTTTAGATGAAATTGCCTAGTGAGACATTTCACCCCTTCCCAATCAACTCCAGTGTATGAACTAATACACATTCCCACCTTTACTTTTAATCTCTGAGTTTACTTTTTAACCACTGCAATCTGACTCGCCCCCTCTCCTCTAAGAAACTGCTCTTGCCAAGGTCACCAGTGATTCCCTCAATGCTAAACACAATTGATTATTGTTAACCTTTACCTTATTTGATCTCTTTGTAGCATTTGAAGCTGTTAACAAGCCCTCCTTGAAACTTTTTCTTCTTTTGGATTCTGCTAATCCATTACTTTTGGATTTTCTCTCACCTCTTTAATCACTTTTAGAAGTCCCTTTTATGAACTTTCCACCTGGTATTTCCCAGGACTTTCTTCTCATTTTGCTACACTGAAGGAATGGAAAATACAAATATTTACAAGAACAAGGACATGAAAATGACTGAAGGACTACTTTCATATTAAACTTGTTGCCTATAAAACCCTTACTTGCATGGCAATTCCTTTGTTTATATATAAACAGTAATATTCTTTACTCCCACAAACAACCATAGGAGCCCAATATAGACAGACCTTTCAATTTTTCAATACAGGCAGACAATATTGATCTTGTATGTGAAATACTCAGTTTTCTTCATATTATGATGACTGATTCAATTCCATTTCTTTTTTAAACACACTATTCTGGACTGGAAAGAAATGTTGAAAGACCTTATGTAACTGTTGGCTGCCAGTTTGCCATCTCTCCTTGAGCCATGGTATTCGTTCTTATGGTTCTAATAAGCCCTGCTTCTCAGATCTGGAAAAGCACTTCATCCATCTTCCTAATAAACATCTGCCTTTGGCTATCCCAGAAACACCTCAGACATAGCATCTCTACTTCCCTCTGAATCAATTTCTAATATGTTCAGTCCCAAACCAGATTACTCTGTCCCCTATCAACATTAATCTCTCCCTTATAACTGTTGAAGGAGCTGTCTTTAATGTCTTTTCAAATAACTCTCCTCACCTTTTCTTTCCACCCCTAATGGCATTATTTTCATTTAGGCTTTTATTATCTCTTGCCTATATTACTACAATAAGAGCAGTGGCAAGCAGTATAACATAATGATAAAGAACATGGACTTGAGACAGACTGCTTACTTCTGCCAGTTACTAACATGTGGTTTAGGATGAACTATTTAACTTTTCTGAAGCTCAGTTTCCTTATCTAAAAAAGGGAGATAATATTAGTATCTACCTTACAGGGTTGTCATGAGAATTAAATGAGTAAATATATGTTAAACTCTTAGAACAGTGACGAGTTTGCTATTATTACTATTATTAGTGGATTGTTTCCTTCTTCTGGGCCACATACTACCCACTTTTATCATTATACTTGTTACCTTACATTGGAAAGTTTGTATATGATACTCTCCCCAACTAGACTGTTAGCTCCTTGAAGGTTTAGACTACGACTTATTCATGTGGATCCCCAATACCTGGCACAATGCCAGTCACAAGTAGGTGGTCAGTTTATATATATGTATATAGACCACACCACTGCAATCTTAAAAATGACAGGATGATTTCTGTTCGTTCCAAGGCAAACCATTCAATATTACAGTAATCCAGGCCTATGCCCCAACCAGTAATGCTGAAGAAGCTGAAGTTAATCGGTTCTATGAAGACCTACAAGACCTTTTAGAACTAACACCCAAAAAAGATGTCCTTTTCATTATCGGGGACTGGAATGCAAAAGTAGGAAGTCAAGAAACACCTGGAGTAACTGGCAAATTTGGCCTTGGAGCATGGAATGAAGCAGGGCAAAGGCTAATAGAGTTTTGTCAAGATAATTCACTGGTCATAGCAAACACCCTCTTCCAACAACACAAGAGAAGACTCTACACATGGACATCACCAGATGGTCAACACCGAAATCAGATTGATTATATTCTTTGCAGCCAAAGATGGAGAAGCTGTATACAGTTAGCAAAAACAAGACCAGGAGCTGACTGTGGCTCAGATCATGAACTCCTTATTGCGAAGTTCAGACTTAAATTGAAGAAAGTAGGGAAAACCACTAGACCATTCAGATATGACCTCAGTCAAATCCCTTATGATTATACAGTGGAAGTGAGAAATAGATTTAAGGGACTAGATCTGATAGATAGAGTGCCTGATGAACTCTGGACGGAGGTTCGTGACATTGTACAGGAGACAGGGACCAAGACCATCCCCATGGAAAAGAAATGCAAAAGAGCGAAATGGCTGTCTGAGGAGGCCTTACAAATAGCTGTGAAAAGAAGAGAAGCGAAAAGCAAAGGAGAAAAAGAAAGATATAAGCATCTGAATGCAGAGTTCCAAAGAATAGAAAGGAGAGATAAGAAAGACTTCCTCAGTGATCAATGCAAAGAAATAGAGGAAAACAACAGAATAGGAAATACAAGAGACCTCTTCAAGAAAATTAGAGATTCCAAGGGAACATTTCATGCAAAGATGGGCTCGATAAAGGACAGAGATGGTATGGACCTAACAGAAGCAGAAGATATTAAGAAGAGGTGGCAAGAATACACAGAAGAACTGTACAAAAAAGATCTTCCCGACCAAGATAGTCACGATAACGTGATCACTGACCTAGAGCCAGACATCTTGGAATGTGAAGTCAGGTGGGCCTTAGAAAGCATCACTACTAACAAAGCTAGTGGAGGTGATGGAATTCCAGTTGAGCTATTACAAGTCTTGAAAGATGATGCTGTGAAAGTGCTGCACTCAATATGCCAGCAGATTTGGAAAACTCAGCAGTGGCCACAGGACTGGAAGAGGTCAGTCTTCATTCCAATCCCAAAGAAAGGCAATGCCAAAGAATGCTCAGACTACCGGACAAATGCCCTCATCTCACACGCTAGCAAAGTCATACTCAAAATTCTCCAAGCCAGGCTTCAACAATATGTAAACCGTGAACTCCCAGATGTTCAAGCAGGTTTTAGAAAAGGCAGAGGCACCAGAGATCAAATTGCCAACATCCGCTGGATCATGGAGAAAGCAAGAAAGTTTCAGAAAAACATCTATTTCTGCTTCATTGACTATGCCAAAGCCTTTGACTGTGTGGATCACAATAAACTGTGGAACATTCTGAAAGAGATGGGAATCCCAGACCACCTGACCTGCCTCTTGAGAAACCTGTATGCAGGTCAGGAAGCAACAGTTAGAACTGGACATGGAACAACAGACTGGTTCCAAATAGGAAAAGGTGTACGTCAAGGTTGTATATTGTCACCTTGCTTATTTAACTTATATGCAGAGTACATCATGAGGAACGCTGGGCTGGAAGAAGCACAAGCTGGAATCAAGATTGCTGGGAGAAATATCAATAACCTCAGATATGCAGATGACACTACCCTTATGGCAGAAAGTGAAGAGGAACTAAGAAGCCTCTTGATGAAAGTGAAAGAGGAGAGTGAAAAGGTTGGTTTGAAGCTCAACATTCAGAAAACAAAGATCATGGCATCTGGTCCCATCACTTCATGGGAAATAGATGGAAAAACAGTGGAAACAGTGTCAGACTTTGTTTTTTTGGGCTCCAAAATCACTGCAGATGCTGACTGCAGCCATGAAATTAAAAGACGCTTGCTCCTTGGAAGGAAAGTTATGACCAACCTTGATAGTATATTAAAAAGCAGAGACATTACTTTGCCAACCAAGGTCCGTCTAGTCAAGGCAATGGTTTTTCCCGTGGTCATGTATGGATGTGAGAGTTGGACTGTGAAGAAGGCTGATCGCCGAAGAATCGATGCTTTTGAACTGTGGTGTTGGAGAAGACTCTTGAGAGTCCCTTATACTGCAAGGAGATCCAACCAGTCCATTCTAAAGGAGATCAATCCTGGATGTTCATTGGAGGGACTGATGCTAAAGCTGAAACTGCAATACTTTGGCCACCTCATGCGACGAGTTGACTCACTGGAAAAGACTCTGATGCTGGGAAAGGTTGGGGGCGGGAGGAGAAGGGGACGACGGAGAATGAGATGGCTGGATGGCATCACCGACTCTGTGGACATGAGTTTGAGTGTACTCCGGGAGTTGGTGATGGACAGGGAGGCCTGGCATGCTGTGATTCATGGGGTCGCGGAGAGTCGGACACGACTGAGTGACTGAACTGAACTGAACTGAACTGAACGCAGCATGTGGGATCTTAGTTCCTTGACCAGAGGTCAAACTCGTGCCCCTTGAAGTAGAATTACAGAGTTTTAACCACTGGATCACTATGGAAGTAATTCAACCAGTATTTTTTGACTAAATAAAGAAACCTATCTGAGCCTCAGTTTCCTTCTCCATTAAACAGGGATTTGAATTACTTCTTCACAGGATTTTTGGAGGGATCAAATGGCAGGACAGATGTAAAAGAACTTGGAAACTAAGGAACTAACAAACTGTAAGGACTTCATAGTATCATAGTGTGTCCACTTTGGAATTTTGCAGGGCTGGTTTGTGCCTCTTTTCACTTTGGGGAACTAGTTGGAGACCCTGCTGAGGTCTCAGCTCATACTTTCTTCTGTTGAATTACAAGCAATGCGGATTCCTCTGACAAATTTTTAGATGAACAAAAAATGCGTATAATCATATCAATCTGTGCGCTCAGAAACTTCAGCTTTGCTTCTCACAGAACTGTGATTCTATGGCCTCACTACACCCTCCCCAAAGGAACTTACAGTCTTCATTAATTTCAGGAATCTTTCTGAACCTGTCATGACCTATAGACTTCACAAAGAGCTGGTCTCTGCTGCCAGTAAGTATTTATGTTACTTAGTTAATTGTGTTTTCCTGGTTTCTAACTAATATTTACAACAATAAGCCTAGAAGACTGCTTGAGGGAAAGTAAGGGAAAAAACAAACATACTTACAGGTTTTATCCACTGTCAAATGAGGATATTCTTACTTGCTAACTCACGTACTGCATTAGTTTTCATAAATCAGTGTTAGTTGAGTAAATTGGAGAAAACTGGCTAACTTGAGGGATGCAGCAGTTCTGAGGACTTGATTGATTGATTGTGCCTTATATCAGAACAAGCATATTGGCTCACATTGCCAGGAAACAGCAAAATGGTTCCATTACAGTTATTGTTTCAGCTTTTTTTCAACACTTTGCTTTTTCAATTGTGTTGTGAATTATTACTCTTAATTTTTTAGTGCTAGCATTACAATGTTTAGATTATGAGACCAATGGTGAGACTGGAGGGGTACATAGGAAATAAGGTATATAAAATCACTCAAAAAGTCGGCAGCTGAAGAAACATTAAAAGTTTTGGCTGAGGCCTCTTTATTAGTATCCCTCCCTACCTCCATGTGACTCTTCTGCATTGTGCCCTGTGTGGTATTGAGAAAAAGATGCAGGGGTTTTGTCCTCATAATGAATCTTTGTTGAGGCAAGAGAGCCTTGATTTTTACTCTGAGCTCTCTCAGTAATTTTCATAGGAACCCAGAGGCAGCAGCACATCTCCCAGTTCCACAAGAAAATTTGCTGGGCAAGCATTTCCGGCTGGAAATTTACATGTAGAACTTTAAGAGCAACCTGCTGTATCTAGAATTCTCACTTGTTTTGATACAGTCTTCTTTTCTCTCTTCTGTTTTCTCTTCTCTCTTCTATATTTTTCTCCTTTCTAGGCCAATTTATTTGTTTTTAATCTATATTTTTATCTTTTAGTCAGTCTCTCTCTCTCCCCTTCAGTGTCTTTGTTTCTTGGTCTTTCTGTCATTTTGTCCCTGTGTCTATATATCTCTCTCTTTTCATCTCTCAGACTATCTATGTGTCTCTGATTGTCTCTGCACGTGCACATGCATGGGTGTGTGTATGTGTGTCTGTGTATGAGAATTTGCTTAATCCAATTGCCCAGAAGGCAAAACTATCTCTCTGTTCTCTCTCAGAGTCTGACAACCTGGATTATCGATTGGGAGCTATTCACTCCCTGGTATATAAGCTACCAGAAAAGAACCGAGAGATGTTGGAACTTCTTATAAGACACTTGGTCAAGTAAGTAACTTCTAGGTTTTCAGGAAGAGTTCCTGTTAGAAGAATGACCCACATGATAGCACTACAGATAAACTTTCTTTAAGGTCATTAAGTCCCAACCCCCAATTGCTTCATCCTAGGCAATCTGAGTGCTCGATGAGAAACATGATTTTGCCTTTACCCTTGTATGTATCTTATCTGGGTCATTGCACATCTTATTTGAGGGGTTTTTTCAGTTTAGGGATTAATACCAGATAGAATATGTTAAACACAAGCTTTGCTGTCAGATAAATCTGGTTTCAAATACCAGCTCTACCCCCTTATTTAGATTTATAATCTTAGGAAAACCACTCTTAACCTCTGTTTGGTCATCCTTAAAATAAGAGTAGTATTGCCTGCCCCTTAAGACTGTTATGTGTATTTTAATGAGTACAGGTAAAGTGCCTGGGACATAGGAAGTTCTCAGGACACGGGAGTTATGATTATAGTAACCTTCTTTGCTTGGGTATGGCAGGTAGGAAGAGATAGCAGCATTTCAGAATAGATCTGGTGATAGGCTCTAAGATGGGTGGGTATAAGGGGCATGTGTGCCCCACTGTGGTGCTTTCTGACCAGCGGGTTCAATGTTGTTAATACAGATGAATTTACTTAACTCATAAAAGGCTGTTCTAAGGAAATAATATTGAACAGCAAAATGTACTGTAGCCAGGAGTGAGCAAACCTGGGTTCTGGCATGAGTTCTGCTACTTGCTTTCTTGATGACCATTGACAGGTCACTCTTAAGGCCACTCCTACTGTGTTAGAAAGTAAATAAATGAGACAACAAGCTTAGAAAAATTGTGATGTATTCTAGTCTATGTAACAAAATTAAGCTATCAGTACACTCATAAAAATGCATCTGGAAATCACTCCAAAAACAACATTCATATTCCCTCATTCTTTTTCATTCCTGTATAATGCCATATTGTTTGAATATACCATTATTTACACAAGCAGTCACTTATTGTTGGAGAATATCTCAAACACCTACGGGATAGGTGGTGAATAGGTGGAAGGGATAGGCATGGATACTAGACTCCTCTAAGTCCACCTTCTTTTGACTTTTGTGCCATATTAATATTTTATGTATCCAAATAGTAAAGTTAAATCAAAAGGAAAATTTTAGAAACTCTAAAATGGGATGCAAAAAAAGTAAATGTTTCTAAATATCAAATTATAGCATACTAACACAGAGAAAACAGTTATTTCATCAAACTTGTCAACAGAGCCACTAATTCATGCTAATAATATATATTCTGAAAACAAAACAAGAAAAGCTGTGAAAAAGTTATAAGCGTCACCCAGTAGGATTATTAGTACTATCATTAGTACGAGTTTTGCCAAGAGAATGCACTGGTTATAGCAAACACTCTTTTCCAACATAAGAGACAACTACACATGGGCATCATCAGATGGTCAATACTGAAATCAGATTGATTATAATCTTTGCAGCTGAAGATGGAGAAGCTCTATACAGTCAGCAAAAACAAGACCTGGAACTAACTGTGGCTCACATCATGAACTCTTTATTGAAAAGTCCAGACTAAAATTGAAGAAAGTAGGGCAAACCTCTATGCCATTCAGGTATGAGCTAAATAATGTCCCTTATGATTATACAGTGGAAGTGAGAAATAGATTCAAGGGATTAGATCTGATAGAGTGTCTGAAGAACTATGGATGGAGGTTCATAACATTGTACAGGAGATGGTGACCAAAATGATCCCCAAGAAAAAGAAATTCAACAAAGCAAAACGGTTGTCTGAGGAGGCCTCACAAATAACTGAAAAAAGAAGAGAAACTAAAGGCAAAGGAGAAAAGAAAAGAAATACCTATATGAATGCAGAGTTCTAAAGAATAGCAAGGAAAGATAAGAAAGCCTTCTTAAGTGAAAAATGCAAAGAACTGGAGGAAATCAGTAGAATGGGAGTGACTAGAGATCTCTTCAATAAAATTAGATGCGAAGGGAACATTTCATGCAGAGATGGTCACAGTAAACGACAGAAACGTTATGGACTTAACAGAAGCCGGAGGGATTAAGAAGAGGTGGCAAGAATACAGAGAACTATACAAAAAAGGTCTTAATGACCCGGATAATCATGATGGTGTGATCACTCACCTAGAGCCAGACATCTTGGAGTGTAAATTCAAGTGGGACTTAGGAAATATTACTACAAGCAAAGCTAGTGGCGGTGATGGAATTCAATCTTGCCTACTTCAAGTCCTAAAAGTTGATATCCATTAAAGGGCTGCTCTCAATATGCCAGCAAATTTGGAATACTTAGCAGTGGCCACAGGGCTGAAAAAGGTCAGTTTTCATTCCAATCCCAAAGTAGAGCAATCCCAAAGAATATTCAACTGCACAATTGTACTCGTTTCACATGCTAGGAAGGTAATGCTCAAAATCCGTGAAACAAGAACTTCCCTATGTACATGCAGGATTTAGAAAAGGCAGAAGAACCAGAGATCAAATTGCCAACATCCATTGGATCATAAACAAAGCGAAAGAATTCCAGAAAAACATCTACTTCTGCTTCATTGACTACATGAAAGCATTTGACTGTGTGGATCGCAACAAACTGTGGAAAATTCTTAAAGAGCTGGGAATACTATACCACCTTACCTGCCTCCTGACAAACTTGTATTTGATCAAGAAGCAACCGTTAGAACCAGACATGGAACAATGAACTGGTTCAAAGCTGGGAAAGGAGAATGACAAGGCTGTACATTGTCAAGCTGCTTATTTCAACTTATATGCAAAGTGCGTGTGTGTGTGCTCAGTAGCTTTCAGTTCAGTTCAGTCGCTCAGTCGTGTCCGACTCTCCGCGACCCCATGAATCACAGTACGCCAGGCCTCCCTGTCTATCACCAACTCCCTGAGTTCACTCAAACTCATGTCCACAGAGTCGGTGATGCCATCCAGCCATATCATTCTCTGTCGTCCCCTTCTCCTCCCGCCCCCAAGCTTTCCCCGCATCAGAGTCTTTTCCAGTGAGTCAACTCGTCGCATGAGGTGGCCAAAGTATTGCAGTTTCAGCTTTAGCATCAGTCCTTCCAATGAATACCCAGGATTGATCTCCTTTAGAATGGACTGGTTGGATCTCCTTGCAGTCCAAGGGACTCTCAAGAGTTTTCTCCAACACCACAGTTCAAAAGCATCAACTCTTTGGCGATCAGCTTTCTTCACAGTCCAACTCTCACATCCATACATGACCACGGGAAAAACCATAGCCTTGACTAGACGGACCTTTGTTGGCAAAGTAATGTCTCTGCTTTTTAATATACTATCAAGGTTGGTCATAACTTTCCTTCCAAGGAGTAATCGTCTTTTAATTTCATGGCTGCAATCAGCATCTGCAGTGATTTTGGAGACCAAAAAAATAAAGTCTGACACTGTTTCCACTGTTTTTCCATCTATTTCCCATGAAGTGATGGGACCAGATGCCATGATCTTAGTTTTCTGAATGTTGAGCTTCAAGCCAACCTTTTCACTCTTCTCTTTCACTTTCATCAAGAGGCTTTTTAGTTCCTCTTCACTTTCTGCCATAAGGGTAGTGTCATCTGATCTGCATGTCTGAGGTTATCGATATTTCTCCCAGCAATCTTGCTTCCAGCTTGTGCTTCTTCCAGCCCAGCTTTCCTCATTATGTACTCTGCGTATAAGTTAAATAAGCGAGGTGACAATATACAGCTTTGATGTACTCCTTTTCCTATTTGGAACCAGTCTCTTGTTCCATGTACAGTTCTGACTGTTGCTTCCTGACCTGCATACAGGTTTCTCAAGAGGCAGGTCAGGTGGTCTGGTATTCCCATCTCTTTCAGAATTTTCCACAATTTATTGTGATCCACACAGTCAAACGCTTTGGCATAGTTCCAGAAAAACATCTATTTCTTATTTCAGTAGCTTTAGTCTTGTCCAAATCTTTGTGACCTTATGGACTGTTGACTGTCAGGCTCCTCTCTCCATGAGATTCTCCAGGTAAGAATACTGGAGTAGGTTGTTAGGTCCTCATCCAGGGGATCTTCCCCACCCAGGCATCGAAACTGAGTCTCCTGCATCTTCCACATTGCATCATGTGAAATGCAGGACTGGATGAATCACAAGCTGGAATCAAGATTGCCAGGAGAAATATCAGTAACCTCAGATATGCAGATGACACCACTTTAATTGCAGAAAGTGAAGAGGAACTAAAGAGCATCTGGATGAAGGTGAAAGAGGAGAGTGAAAAGTTGGCTTAAAACTCAACATTCAAAAAACCAAGATCATGGCATCCAGTCCCATCATTTCACAACAAATAAATGGGGAAAAAATGGAAACATGACAGACTTCTTTTTCTTGCGCTCCAAAGTCACTGCAGATAGTGACTGCAGCCAGAAATTAAGACAACTGCTCCTTGGAAGAAAAGCTATGAAAAACCTAGACAGTATATTAAGAAGCAGAGACATTACTTTGACGGCAAAGGTCCATCTAGGCAAAACTATGGTTTTTTCCAGTAGCCATGTACAGATGTGAGAATTGGACCATAAAGATGGCCAAACACCAAAGAATTGATGCTTCTGTACTGTGATGTTGGAGAAGACCCTTGAGAGTCCCTCGGACTACAAGGTGATCAAAGCAGTCAATCCTAAAGAAATCAACCCTGAATATTCATTGGAAGGACTGATGATGAAACCGAAGTTCCAAAATTTGACTACCTGATGTGAAGAGCTGACTCATTGGAAAAGACACTGATGCTGGGAAAAATTGAGAGCAGGAGGAGAAGGGTGTGACAGAGGATAAGACGGTTGGATGGCATCACCAACTCAATGGACAAGAGTTTGAACAAACTCTGGGAGTTGGTGATGGATAGGAAGGCCTGGCATGCTGCAGTCCATGAGTTCACAAAAAGTTGGTCATGATTGAGGGACTGAGCAGCAACAACACTCTACACAAAAATAAGCTCAATATGGATTAAAGACCTAAATATAAGGCCTGATACTATAAGAGTTAGAGGGAAACATAGATAAGCCATTCTTTGACATAAATATAAGCATTTTTTTAGATCTGTTTCTTAAGGCAAAATAAAAAGCAAAAAAAGTGGGACCTAATTAAACATAAAAACTTTCTAACAGCAAAAGAAACCATCAATGAAATGAAAAGACATTCTATTGAATTGTAGAAAATATTAGTAAATGTTATGACTAATAAGAGGTTAATATCTAAAATATATAATCAACTCATGAAACTAAATATAAAAAAAGTGAACGACAATTAAAAAACAGAGAAAGGAATAACATTTTTGCAAAGATGATATATGATGATCACCAGGCACATTAAAGATGCTCAACACTACTAATATTCAAAGAAAGCAAATAAAATTGCATTCAGATATCACCTCATGAACATGTCAGAATGACCATCATTAGTGGGGATTAGGAGATTGGGATTGGTATATATATATACACACACAAACACTAGTATGTGTAAAATAGATCGTTAATGAGAACCTACTGTATTGCACAGGGAACTCTACCCAATGCTCAGTGGTGATCTAAATGTGAAGAATATTTTTTAAAAAGTAGACATATGTATATGTTTGTCTGGTACACTTTGCATCATAGCAGAAATTAACACAACATTGTAAAGCAACTATACTCCAAGAAAAATTAATTAAAAAAAAAACAGACAAGCCCATGCACCTATGATAAATTAATCTATGACAAAGGAGACAAGGCTACCCAACGTTGTAAAGAAGCTTTTCAACAAGTGGTGCTAGGAAAACTGGATAGCCACGTGTGAAAGAATATTTTAGATCTTTTCTTTACTCCATGCACTTAAATAAGCTCAAAATGGATTTAAAGACCTAAATGTGTGACTAGACACTGTAAAACTCCTAAAGGAAAGCATTGGCGGAACACTCACTGACATAAATCACAGCAACATCTTTTTTGAACCATCTCCTAGAATAATGGAAATAAAAACAAAATTAAATTGGACCTTCTAAAAAGCTTTTGCACAGCAAAGGAAACAATAAACAAAACGAAAAGACAACCCACACATTGAGAGAAAATATTTGCAAATGATGTGACTGATAAGAAATTAGTCTCCAAAATTTGCAAACAGCTTATGACGCTTAATTGCATCAGAACAAACAACCCACTCAAAAAATGATCAGAAGACCTCAATAGACATTTCTTCAAAAAGGGCGTACAGATGACCAATAGTCACATGAAAAGATATTCAATATCAGAGAAATACAAATCAATATTTTTTTTAATTTATTTATTTATATGGAGGCTAATTACTTTATATTATTGTATTGGTTTTGCCATATATTGACATTAATCTGCCCTGGGTGTACATGTGTCCCCCATCTTGAACCCTCCTCCCACCTCCCTCCCCATCCCATCCCTCTGGTTCATCCCAGTACACCAGCCCTGAGCAAATCATATTATAAAGACATATCACCTTACTGCAATCAGAATGACTATCATCAAAAAATCCACCAAAAACAAACGGTGAAGAGAGTGTTGAGAGAAGGGAACCCTCCTACACTCTTAGTAGGAATGTAAATTGGTGCAGTTTCTATGGATATTAGTATGGAGGTTCCTTAAATAACTAAAAATAGAGCTACAATATGACCCTGCAGTCCCACTCCTGGGCATATATCTGGGAAAAATAAAAACATGATCTGAAAGGATACATTCACCCCAATGTTCATCTTAGCACTGTTTACAATAGCCAAGACATGGAAGCAATCTAAATGTCCATCAACAAAGGAGTGGATAAAGAAAAAGTGGTACATATATACAATGGAATACTACTTAGCCATCAAAAAGAATGAAGGAATGTCATTTGCAGTAATATGGATGAACCTAGAGAGTGTCATACTGAGCAAGTTAGACAGAGAATGAGAAATATCATATGATATCTCTTATATGTGAATCTAAAAAGAAATGTTGCAAATAAATTTAACTTACAAAGCAGAAAGAGACTTACAGACTTAGAAAATGAACTCATGAATGCCTGGGCTGAAGGGAGAGTTAGGGACTTTAGGAACATCATATACACACTACTATATTTAAACTGGATAACCAACAAAGACCTATTGATAGCACATGGAACTCTGCTCAATGTTATGTGCCAGGCTGGATGGCAGGGGAGTGGGGTGTGGGGGAGAATGAATACAAGTATATGTATGGCTGAGTCCCTTTGCTGTTCACCGGAAACAGCCACAACATTGTTAATCAGCTATACAGGGTTAGTAGAAGGAAAGAAATAATAAAAAAAAAATAGGGCAGTAATAAACGCAAAAGAAATAAAAGTTCAGTTCAGTTCAGTTCAGTCGCTCAGTCGTGTCCGACTCTCCACAACCCCATGAATCACAGCACACCAGGCCTCCCTGTCCATCACCAACTCCCGGAGTTCACTCAAACTCATGTCCACAGAGTTGGTGATGCCATCCAGCCACCTCATTCTCTGTCGTCCCCTTCTCCTCCCGCCCCCAACCTTTCCCAGCATCAGAGTCTTTTCTAGTGAGTCAACCCGTCGGATGAAGTGGCCAAAGTATTGCAGTTTCAGCTTTAGCATCAGTCCTTCCAATGAACACCCAGGATTGATCTCCCTTAGAATGGACTGGTTGGATCTCCTTGCAGTCCAAGGGACTCTCAAGAGTCTTCTCCAGCACCACAGTTCAAAAGCATCAATTCTTCGGCGCTCATCTTTCGAGACCATAGCAAAAATCAACAAAGCTAAAAGCTTGGTTCTTTGAGAAGATAAATAAAATTGACAAACCATTAGCCAGACTCATCAGGAAACAGAGAAGAATTAAATCAACAAAACTAGAAATGAAAATGGAGAAATCACAACGATCATAAGAGACTACTATCAGCAACCATATGCCAATAAAATGGACAACTTGGATGAAAGGGACAAATTCTTAGAAAAGTATAACCTTCAAACACTGAACCAGGAAGAAATAGAAAATCTAAACATACCCATCACAAGCATGGAAATCGAAACTGTAATCAGAAATCTTCAGCAAACAAAAGCCCAGGACCAGATGGCTTCACAGCTGAATTCTACCAAAAATTTAGAGAAGAGCTAACACCTATCCTACTCAAACACTTCCAGAAAATTGCAGAGGAAGGTAAACTTCCAAACTCATTCTATGAGGCCACCATCACCCTAATACCAAAAACTGACAAAGATGCCACACAAAAAGAAAACTGCAGGCCAATATCACTGATGAACATAGATGCAGCAATCCTTAACAAAACTCTAGCAAAGAGAATCCAACAACATATTAAAAAGTTCATACATCATGACCAAGTGGGCTTTATCCCAGGGATGCAAAGATTCTTTAAAATCCGCAAATCAATCAATATGGTACACCACATTAACAAACTGAAAGTTAAAAGCCATATGATTATCTCATTAGATGCAGATAAAGCCTCTGACAAAATTCAACATCCACTTATGACAAAAACGCTCCAGAAAGCAGGCATGGAAAGAACATACTTTAACATAATAAAAGCCATATATGACAAACCCACAGCAAACATTATCCTCAATGGTGAAAAATTGAAAGCATTTCCCCTAAAGTTAGGAACAAGACAAGGGTGCCCACTCTCACCGCTACTATTCAACATAGTTTTGGAAGTTTTGGCAACAGCAATCAGAGCAGAAAAAGAAATAAAATGAATCCAAATTGGAAAAGAAGAAGTAAAACTCTTACTGTTTGCAGATGACATGATCCTCTACATAAAAAACCCTAAAGACTCCACCAGAAAATTACTAGAGCTAATCAATAAATAGAGTAAAGTTGCAGTATATAAAATCAACACACAGAAATTCCTTGCATTCCTATACACTAACAATGAGAAAACAGAAAGAGAAATTAAGGAAACAATTCCATTCACCATTGCAACAAAGAGAATAAAATACTTAGGAATAAATCGACCTAAAGAAACAAAAGACCTATATATAGAAAACTATAAACCACTGATGAAAGAAATTAATGAGGACACAAATAGATGGAGAAATATACCATGTTCATGGATTGGAAGAATCAATATAGTGAAAATGAGTATACTACCCAAAGCAATCTATAGATTCAATGCACTCCCTTTAAAGCTACCAACAGTATTTTCCAGAGAACTGGAACAAATAATTTCACAATTTATGTGGAAATATATCCCAATACAAAACAAAAAGTTTAAAGTGTGGGGAAAAAAAAATCAGACAACAGCAAGTTTTTTGATGTTGGGAAAGGTAAGGACAAAGTGTCATGCGGTATTTTAAGTAAAAGGTACTCATTGCAAAAGCAAGGGTGTAAGGGTGAGTAAGACAAAAATAAATTTTAATTGATAGCTCAGAATAGCATTAATTTTATAATATGCTTTGAATCAGTAAAATGTGACACATTTTAACCTACTATACCTTTCATACAGAGTAGGTAACATTTGGCAGAATTTAAAAATCAAAATACAGCTTTTGTGGAAAAATAAATAAGACTTTGAATATGAATGTATGCTTGATGTCACTAATTATTTTTGGGGAGAATTAATAAAAAGGAATATCGTATGGATGCTCCAGTTCCTAGATGATTTGTAACTTTCTCCCCTAAGTTCAACAGTGTATCATAAGGACAAATGGAAACATCCTGGATCTAAGGGATGCTTTTTTTCCTTTATTTATTTTTTATTTTTGGATTGAAGGATAACTACAATATTGTGTTGGTTTCTGCCATATATCAACGTGGATCAGCCATCGGTATACATATGTCCCCTTCCTCTTGAGACTTCCTCCCACCCCATCCCCTCTCTCTAGGTGGTTACATAGCCCCAGTTTGAGTTCCCTGAGTCATACACCAAATTCCCAGTGGCTATCTATTTTACAAATGGCAGTGTATATGTTTCCATGCTACTCTCTACATTCATCCCACCCTCTCCTTTCTACCACCCCCACGTGTCCATAAATCTGTTCTCTATGTCTGTGTCTCCATTGCTGTGCTGCAAATAGGCTCATCAGTACAATCTTTCTAGATTCCATATATATGTGTTAATATCCAATATTTGTTTTTCTCTTTCTGACTTACTTCACTCCGTATTATAGGTTTTAGGCTCATCTACCTCCTTAGCACCGACTAATATTCATTCCTTTTTATGGCTGAGTAACATCACATTGTATATATGTACCACAGTTTCTTTATCCATTCATCAGTCGATGAACATCTAGGTTGCTTCCATGTCCTAGTTATTGTAAATAGTGCTGCTGTGAATATGGGGTTGTTGTTTTTCAGTTGCTATGTCTGACTCTTTGTGATCTCATAAACTGCAGCACGCCAGGCTTCCCTGTCCTTCACCATCTCCTGGAGTTTGCTCAAACTCATGTCCATTGAATCAGTGATGCCATCCAACCATCTCATGCTCTGTCAACCCCTTCTCCTCTTGCCCTCAATCTTTCTGAACATAAGGTCTTTTCCAATGCGTCACCTCTTCCCATCTGGTGGCCAAAGTATTGGAGCTTCAGCTTCAGCATCAGTCCTTCCAATGAATATTCAGGGTTGATTTCTTTAGGATTGACTGCTTTGATCACCTTGCTGTCCAAGAAACTCTTAAGAGTCTTCTCCAGTGTTCATAACCATGTCAATTACAAATGCCCAAATGTGGAAGCAACCTAAGTATCCATCAACAGATGAATTGATAAAGCAGCCATGGTATATATACGTACAATGGAATACCATTAAGCCACAATAGGAATGAAATTTTGTCATCTACAACAACATGAGTAGACTTGGAGGGTATTATGCTAAGTGAAATAAGTCAGATAGAGAAAGACAAATACTGCTTGTTATCATTTATATGTGGAATCTAAAAAAATTAAATGGATGTTCATAACAAAGCCACAACAGACTCACAGATATAGAAAACAAACTAGTGGTTGATAGTGGGTAGAGGGAAAGGGGGAATGGTAAGATAGTGGTAAGGGACTAAAGTACAAAGAGTGTGCTTGCTAAGTCACTTCAGTCCTATCCAACTCTGTGTGACCCTATGGACTGTATCCCCAGGCTCCTCTGCCCATGGGAATTTTCCAGACAAGAATACTGGAGTGGGTTGTCATGCCCTCCTCCAGGGGATCTTCCTGAACCAGGGATCGAACCTGCCTCTCATGTCTCTTGCATTGGCAGGCAGGTTCTTTACCAGTAGCACCACCTGAGAAACCCTATACAAAGTAGTGTGTATAAAATAAATAAGCTACAAGGATATATTCTACAGCACAGGAAATATAGCCAATATTTTATAACTTTGAATGGAGTATAATCTCTAAAGCTATTAAATAACTGTGTTGTACTCCTGAAACTAATATTGTAAATCAACTATACTTTAAAAGAAAAACGACTAATTTGCAAATTCAGTGCCCTATTTCAGGCATGGATCAATACCATTGGGTAAAAGATTTTTCAGGAGCAATATATGCATAAAGTTTCAAAGTATTATCCACAGATTCCTTACTAATTACAAATGGAAAACTGTATCTTTACAATGAAGTTATCTAGCAAACACTGCCTTAATTAATTGATCAAATATAGCATCACTGATAATAACAAAAGCTGACCTTCCAATGGGAACTGTACATGGAACAACAGACTGGTTCCAAATAGGAAAAGGAGTACGTCAAGGCTGTATATTGCACCTTGCTTATTTAACTTATATGCAGAGTACATCATGAGGAACGCTGGGCTGGAAGAAGCACAAGCTGGAATCAAGATTGCTGGGAGAAATATCAATAACCTCAGATATGCAGATGACACTACCCTTATGGCAGAAAGTGAAGAGGAACTAAAAAGTCTCTTGATAAAAGTGAAAGAGGAGAGTGAAAATGTTGGCTTGAAGCTCAACATTCAGAAAACAAAGATCATGGCATCTGGTCCCATCACTTCATGGGAAATAGATGGAAAAACAGTGGAAACAGTGTCAGACTTTATTTTTTTGGTCTCCAAAATCACTGCAGATGCTGATTGCAGCCAGAAATTAAAAGACGCTTACTCCTTGGAAGGAAAGTTATGACCAACCTTGATAGTATATTAAAAAGCAGAGACATTACTTTGCCAACCAAGGTCCGTCTAGTCAAGGCTATGGTTTTTCCCGTGGTCATGTATGGATGTGAGAGTTGGACTGTGAAGAAAGCTGATCACCGAAGAATTGATGCTTTTGAGCTGTGGTGTTGGAGAAGACTCTTGAGCGTCCCTTCGACTGCAAGGAGATCCAACCAGTCCATTCTAAAGGAGATCAATCCTGGGTATTCATTGGAAGGACTGATGCTAAAGCTGAAACTGCAATACTTTGGCCACCTCATACGACGAGTTGACTCACTGGAAAAGACTCTGATGCTGGGAAAGGTTGGGGGCGGGAGGAGAAGGGGACGACATAGAATGAGATGGCTGGATGACATCTCCGACTCTGTGGACATGAGTTTGAGTGAACTCCGGGAGTTGGTGATGGACAGGGAGGCCTGGTGTGCTGTGATTCATGGGGTCGCAAACAGTCAGACACGACTGAGTGACTGAACTGAACTGATACAACATAAACAAATATTTTTGCCAAGAATGTTTCAGTTCAGTTCAGTTCAGTTCAATTGCTCAGTCATGTCCGACTCTTTGTGACCCCATGAATCTAAATAAAAATATGTCCTTTTCATTATAGGGAACTGGAATGCAAAAGTAGGAAGTCAAGAAACACCTGGAGTAACAGGCAGATTTGGCCTTGGAGCTTGAAATGAAGCAGGGCAAAAGCTAATATAGTTTTTCCAAAAGAACACACTGGTTATAGCAAACACCCTCTTTCAACAACACAAGAGAAGACTGTACACATGGACATCACCAGATGTTAACACCGAAATCAGATTGATTATATTCTTTGCAACCAAAAATGGAGAAGCTCTATACAGTTAGCATAAACAAGACCAGGAGCTGACTGTGGCTCAGATCATGAACTCCTTATTGCCAAATTCAGACTTAAATGGAAGAAAGTAGGGAAAACCACTAGACCATTCAGATATGACCTAAATCAAATCCCTTATGATTATACAGTGGAAGTGAGAAATAGATTTAAGGGACTAGATCTGAAAGATAGAGTGCCTGATGAACTATGGACGGAGATTCGTGACATTGTACAGGAGACAGGGATCAAGACTATCCCCATGGAAAAGAAATGCAAAAAAGCAATATGGCTGTCTGGGGAGGCCTTAGAAATAGCTATGTAAAGAAGAGAAGTGAAAAGCAAAGGAGAAAAGGAAAGATATAAGCATTTAAATGCGGAGATCCAAAGAATAGCAAGGAGAGATAAGAAAGCCTTCCTCAGCAATCAATGGAAAGAAACAGATGAAAACAAGAGAATGGGAAAGACTAGAGATCTCTTCAGGAAAATTAGAGATTCCAAGGGAATATTTCATGCAAAGATGGGCTCGATAAAGGATAGAAATGATATGGACCGAACAGAAGCAGAAGATATTAAGAAGAGGTGGCAAGAATACACAGAAGAACTATACAAAAAACATCTTCGTGACGAAGATAATCATGATGGTGTGATCACTCACCTGGAGCCAGACATCTTGGAATGTGAAGTCAAGTGGGCCTTAGAAAGCATCACTATGAACAAAGCTAGTGAGGTGATGGAATTCCAGTTGAGCTATTTCAAGCCTGAAAGATGGTGCTGTGAAAATGCTGCACTCAACATGCCAGCAAATTTGGAAAACTCAGCAGTGGCCACAGGACTGGCAAAGGTCAGTCTTCATTCCAATCCCAAAGTCAATGCCAAAGAATGCTCAAACTACCACACAATTTTGCTCATTTCACACGCTAATAAAGTCATGCTCAAAATTCTTCAAGCCAGGCTTCAGCAAAGAATGTTTAACCCTACTCAAATTTAGCCTCTAAGTTACAGGAAATACAGGGTATAGAAAAAATGCAAAATGTTTGACACTCTTTAAGACAATTGTCTTGAATTTTTTTTTTTTTGTTTGTTTAGTCAATGTTCTGAGGGGAAAAGGTAGTTGTACTGTTCTATATGGGCTTCCCTGGTAGCTCAGCAGTAAAGAATCTCCCTCCAGTGAGGGAGACTTGGGTTCCATCTTTAGGTCAGGAAGGTCCCCTGGAGGAGAGATTGACAATCCAGTGAGTATTCTTTCCTGGAGAATTCCATGGACTGAGGAGCCTGGTGGGCTATAGTCCACTGGGTTCCAAAGAGTTGAACGCGACTGAAGTGACTGAGCCTAGAACTGTTCTATATTAAGAAACTAAAGAAGCATAAACAAATGCAGCATATGAAATTTGATCTAGATTTGAAACTTTCAACTAAAAATATTTTTTCATGACATTTGAGAAAACTTAAATAGGTACCAGATATTGGGTGATATGAAATTATCATAAATTTTCCTTGATATAAACATGTTACAGGTATTTATAGGACAACATGCTTATTGTTTGGAGATGAATAGTGAGATAGTCAGGGCTGAAGACATTTACTCTTAAAGGACTCAGGAATAAATATACAGAACAAAGAATGCAAATGTATGAAAAAAATCAATTCCTGAATTTAGGTAAAGACAGTATGAGTGTTCATAATAGCATTCTTTCATGGATTTGTCTTTATAACCAAAATTTACATGGAAAATTCAAATAAAAATAGGCTTAGTTCCAACAGCAACATTTACACAGAAGAAGAAAATTCATGTGCTTTCAAAATTTACAGTATTCTCCTGCCATGGCTTTCATAATCTATATGATAATTATAACTTATGCCTTTGTTCCGTATTCCCACCGCTGTCCTGTTTTCTAGGCTAATAACAGGCAAACACAAACTGACCTCAACCAATTTGAGATTTCTAATTATTCCATTCTTTCTGGTTGTTGTCTATCACTTCCATTAATCACATGTAGGAGAACTCTACAGGTTACCTCCCCCACAGTCTCACTACCAGTGGCATATTGTAATACAATGGAAGCAAGCCTCAAGGCCTAATTCTGCCACTCATGCAGATATTTTTCTTGAAGCAAATGCAAAAGAGTTATACAATCTGTTCTGTAAACTCAGTGAAGTCTCAGCTGTCTTTCCTTTCAGGTGCTCTGACTGCATCATGCATTAAACTTTAACTTGAAGCAGATAAGATAATATCACAGCACTTCAGTTGAAGTCAGGCAATTAAATCCCATAATCTAATGCCCAAACGGAAGGCCACTGTGCAGTCCTAGGCTTGGGCTACCATTCTAAAGTGTGTGAGTTGTCAGGCTTATTAAAATCTTCTTATTTTTTGTAATAACACTTCTGTTATTTCTGAAGCAATACCGTTACATTATAGAGATTAGAAAATATAAAGAACAAAAATTCAATAAAAATAAAAGCCTTCTGTTAACAGAACTCAAAAATCACTATTATTAACCTGTTAGTGCATTTTATTCTGGATCTTTCTGTGAGTGTGCATGTTTATGTATACGCACACATTTCACACAAATGCATTTGAGTTTTTGACTAAATTGAGATAATGCTGTTCAATAGCACCAGACTTTTCAGCAATTCCACCTTTTTTCAGTTCAACAGTTTCTACCTTTCCAGACCATATTAGCATTTCCTTAGCTGACCCAAAGCTTATTTGTTCAGGATAGTCTTACTTACTAGTTGTGTTTACTTTCTTCATTATATTTTTCAGCTTATTGCCCTATTTTCTTTTTCTCATAAAGTAGAAGTTGTATTTTAAGGCTAGATGGATTCAAGTTAGTTATTTTGAGGATAGAACATATCATAGGTGATTTTTGTGTACCTTATACTGCATCACATCTGAAGATAAATATTAGTTGATCCACCTTACTGATGTTTAGATTGATCTCTATTCTTCTAACCTGTAAATACAAGATTGGGAATGTCTATACAATACTTCTCATTTCAGTTCAGTTCAGTCAGTCGTGACGGACTCTTTGCAACCCCATGAATCACGGCATGCCATGCCTCCCCGTCCATCACCATCTCCTGGAGTTCACTCAAACTCATGTCCATCGAGCTGGTGATGCCATCCAGCCATCTCATTCTCTGTGGTCCTAGTCTCCTCCTGCCCCCAATCCCTCCCAGCATCAGTCTTTTCCAGTGAGTCACATCGTCGCATGAGGTGGCCAAAGTATTGCAGTTTCAGCTTTAGCATCAGTCCTTCCAATGAACACCCAGGACTGATCTCCTTTAGAAAGGACTGGTTGGATTTCCTTGCAGTCCAAGGGACTCTCAAGAGTCTTCTCTAGCACCACAGTTCAAAAGCATCAATTCTTCGGCGATCAGCTTTCTTCACAGTCCAACTCTCACATCCATACATGACCACGGGAAAAACCATAGCCTTGACTAGACGGACCTTGGTTGGCAAAGTAATGTCTCTCTCTGCTTTTTAATATACTATCAAGGTTGGCCATAACTTTCCTTCCAAGGAGTAAGCATCTTTTAATTTCGTAGCTGCAATCAGCATCTGCAGTGATTTTGGAGCCCAAAAATAAAGTCTGACACTGCTTCCACTGTTTCCCCATCTATTTCCCATGAAGTGATGGGACCAGATGCCATGATCTTTGTTTTCTGAATGTTGAGCTTCAAGCCAACCTTTTCATTCTCCTCTTTCACTTTCATCAAGAGGCTTTTGAGTTCCTCTTCACTTTCTGCCATAAGGGTAGTGTCATCTGCATATCTAAGGTCATTGATATTTCTCCCGGCAATCTTGATTCCAGCTTGTGCTTCTTCCAGCCCAGCGTTCCTCATGATGTACTCTGCATAGACGTTAAATAAGCAGGGTGACAATATACAGCCTTGACGTACTCCTTTTCCTATTTGGAACCAGTCTGTTGTTCCATATCCAGTTCTGACTGTTGCTTCCTGACCTGCATACAGGTTTCTCAAGAGGCAAGTCAGGTGGTCTGGTATTCCCATCTCTTTCAGAATGTTCCACAGTTTATTGTGATCTACACAGTCAAAGGCTTTGGCATAGTCAATGAAGCAGAAATAGATGTTTATCTGGAACTCTCTTGCTTTCTCCATGATCCAGCGGATATTGGCAATATGATCTCTGGTGCCTCTGCCTTTTCTAAAACCTGCTTGAACATCTGGAAGTTCACGGTTCACATATTGATGAAGCCTGGCTTGGAGAATAGATCTCTTCAAGAAAATTAGAGATATCAAGGGAACATTTCATGCAAAGATGGGCTCAATAAAGGACAGAAATGGTGTGGACCTAACAGAAGCAGCAGATATTAAGAAGAGGTGGCAAGAATACACAGAAGAACTGTACAAAAAAGATCTTCACAACCAAGACAATCACGATGGCATGATCACTTACCTAGAGCCAGACATCGTGGAATGTTAAGTCAAGTGGGCTTTAGAAAGCATCACTACAAACAAAGCTAGGGGAGGTGATGGAATTCCAGTTGAGCTATTTCAAATCCTGAAAGATGATGCTGTGAAAGTGTTGCACTCAATATGCCAGCAAATTTGGATAACTCAGCAGTGGCCACAGGACTGGCAAAGGTCAGTCTTCATTCCAATCCCAAAGAAAAGTAATGCCAAAGAATGCTCAAACTACCGCACAATTGCACCCATCTCACACGCTAGTAAAGTCATACAATACTTCTAGCCAATCCATAATCCATATATCTTGACACATCTAAGCAATGAAATATCAGTTTGCCACCAATCATGCTAATTAACAAACCCACTGGTATTGACTGGAGATGAAGTTAACTGAAGCCATCCCCTCTGGCTTCAAATCAGAGTCTTTTAAATGCTTATTATTCAGTCCTAGAGTATGTAAGTATGCATTTACAATCAGAGTACTGCAATCATAATTTGCTTGTCCTAGTTGTCCAGTGTCTAAGTCGTGTTTGAATCTTTATGACCCAATGGACTTCAGCAGGCTTCCCTGTCCTTCACTGTCTCCCAGAGTTTGCTCAAACTCATATCCATTGAGTCAATGATGCCATTCAATCATCTCATCCTCTGTTGCCCCTTTGTCCTCCTGCCCTCAATCTTTCTCAGCATCAGGATCTTTTAAAATGAGTTGGTTCTTTGCATCAAATGGCCAAAGTATTGGAGGTTTAACTTCAGCATCAGTTCTTCCAATGAATATTCAGTTTTGATTTCCTTTACGATTGACTGGTTTGATCACCTTGCAGTCCAAGGGACTCGCAAGAGTCTTCTCTCCAGGACCACTGTTTGAAAACATCAGTTCTTCAGCCCTCAGCCTCCTTTATGATCCAACGGTCAGCTCCATACATGACTACTGGAAAAACCATATTTTGGCTTTATGGACCTTTGTGGGCAAAGTGATATGTCTGCTTTTTAAAATGCTGTCTAGGTTTGTCATAGCTTTACTTACAAGGAGCAAGTGTCTTTAATTTCTTGGCTGTAGTCACCATCAACAGTTGATTTTGGAGCCCAGGAAAATAGAGTCTGTCATTATTTCCATTTTTTCCCCTCCTATTTGCCATGAAGTGATGGGACCAGATGTCATGATCTTAGTTTTTGGATGTTGAGTTGTAAGCCAGATTTTTCACTCTCCTCTTTCATCCTAATCAAGAGGCTATTTAGTTCCTCTTCATTTTGTGCCACAGAGTGGTATCATCTGCATATCTGTCTTTGTTGATATTTCTCCTGGCAATCTTAATTCCCGCTTGTGTTTCATCCAGCCCGGTATTTTGCATGATGTATTCTGCATAGAAGTTAAATAAGCGAGGTGACAATATACAGCCTTGACGTACTTCTTTTCCCAAATTTGAAACAGTCCTTTGTTCCATGTCTGATTCTAACAGTTGCTTCTTGACCCGCATATAGGTTTCTCAAGAGGCAGGTAAGGTAGTCTTGTATTCCCATCTCTTTAAGAGTTTTCCACAGTTTGTTGTGATGCACACAATCAAAAGTTTTAGCATAGTCAACGAAGCAGAAGTAGACATTTTTCTGGAATTACCTTGCTGTTTCTATGATCTAGTGGATGTTGGCAATATGATCTCTGGTTCCTCTGCCTTTTCTAAATCCAGTTTGCATGTGTAAAATTTCTCGGTTCACATACTGTTCAAGCCTATTACCTTGCTAGCATGTGAAATGAGCACAATTTTATGGTAGTTTGAACATCTTGTGGCATTTCCTTTCTTTGGATTTGAGTGAAAACTTACCTTTCCCAGTCCTGTGGCCACTGCTGAGTTTTCCAAATTTGCTGGCATATTGAGTGTAACACTTCAACAGCTTTATCTTTTAGGATTTGAAATAGCTCCACTGGAATTCTATCACCTCCTCTAGGTTTGTTCATAGTAATGCTTCCTAAGGCCCACTTGACTTCATACATAAGGATATCTGGTTCTAGGTGAGTGATCACACCGTCATGGTTATCTGGGTCATTAAGACCTTTTTTGTATAGTTCTGTGTATTCTTGCCACCTCTTCATCTCTTCTGCTTCTGTTATGCACCTGTCCTAGAGTGTGCAGAAAAACTAACAAATACATATATCAAATTCCTTCCATTCTTAGGAGCCGTTATATTTTTCAGATTGTAACCTGAATTCTGGTTGACTCTTAGAAACAATAGCTTCTTAAAATCACTGTTGTCAGGTAGCAGTTTTTATGTAATTGTCATAACTTCTACATGCATGAACATGGTCATTGCTACTCATGTTGTAGTCATTTTAGTTAAATTATATTCATTGTTGAATTTATTTTCTATTTAAAATGTCTTCAAAAGCATGAGTTGACAATGAAAATTTTTTCTTTCTTAGTAGTACACAATACAATAATGATGTCATTGCAGTTAATGACATTGGTGAAACTCAGGACATTTCACTGGCTATGTGTAAGTATTTAAAGTAAATTATGGATAAGTGAAAGTGAAGTCGCTCAGTCGTGTCCGACTCTTTGCAACCCCATGGACTGTAGCCTACCAGGCTCCTTCGTCCATGGAATTTTTCAGGCAAGAATCCTGGAGTTGGTTGCCATTTCCTTCTCCAAGGGATCTTCCCAACCCAGGGATAAAACCCGGGTCTCCTGCACTGCAGGCAGATGCATTACCATCTGAACCAAAACCAGTATAACACCAGTGGAAGAAACTAATGCTGTCTACACAGGGATGGTAATGTTAGCAAAAGCTCAGCTTTTCTGTACACTGTTTTGAATCTAATCTTGGAGACAGAGTTTTTGGGTGAAGTAGAAAACAATGACTTTATTATTTTGCCAGGCAAATGGGGACACAGCAGGTACCTGCCTCAAAAACACTGTCACAACCCCAGAGGATTTGATAAAGGGTTTTATAACAATGGGTCACTTCCCTGATAGCTCAGTTGGTAAAGAATCTGCCTGCAATGCATGAAATTCAGTTCAGTTGCTCAGTCGTATCTGACTCTCCGCGACCCCATGAATCACAGCACGCCAGGCCTCCCTGTCCCTCACCAACTCTCGGAGTTCACTCAAACTCACGTCCACAGAGTCGGTGATGCCATCCAGCCATCTCATTCTCTGTCGTCCCCTTCTCCTCCCGCCCCCAACCTTTCCCAGCATCAGAGTCTTTTCCAGTGAGTGAACTCTTCGCAGGAGTGGCCAAAGTATTGCAGTTTCAGCTTTAGCATCAGTCCTTCCAATGAACACCCAGGACTGATCTTTAGAATGGACTGGTTGGATCTCCTTGCAGTTTTTCTGGAACTCTCTTGCTTTCTCTATGATCCAGCAGATGTGGCAATTTGATCTCTGGTGCCTCTGCCTTTTCTAAAACCTGCTTGAACATCTGGAAGTTCACGGTTCACGTATTGCTGAAGCCTGGCTTGGAGAATTTTGAGCATGACTTTATTAGCGTGTGAGTTGAGTGCAATTGTGCGGTAGTTTGAGCATTCTTTGGCATTGCCTTTCTTTGGAATTGGAATGAAGACTGACCTTTTCCAGTCCTGTGGCCACTGCTGAGTTTTCCAAATTTGCTGGCATATTGAGTGCAGAACTTTCACAGCATCATCTTTCAGAATTTGAAATAGCTCAATTGAAATTCAATCGCCTGCAATAGCTTTATTCGTAGTGATGCTCTCTAAGGCCCACTTTTCCATTCAGATATGACCTAAATCAAATCCCTGATGATTATACAGTGGAAGTAAGAAATAGATTTAAGGGACTAGATCTGATAGATAGAGTGCCTGATGAACTATGGATGGAGATTCATGACATTGTACAGGAGACAGGTACCAAACCATCCCCATGGAAAAGAAATTCAAAAAAGCAAAATGGCTGTCTGAGGAGGCCTTACAAATAGCTGTGAAAAGGAGAGACGCGAAAAGCAAAGGAGAAAAGGAAAGATATAAGCATCTGAAGTATAAGAGTAGATCCTTCTAATTAAATATTTCCAGGATACCTTTCTAACGCAATTTAGCTCTATTTAGTTCACAACACTCTGAGATGGATACTATTTTCACAAGTGGGAAAGCTTAAGCCCAGAGAGGTTGGGTCACCAACACTCACTGTTGCACATCTAATGGGTGACAGTGTTGGGATTCAAACCCAGGTCAACTTCAGAGCCCAGGCTGTGCATTGAGATTGGAAGTAGGTGTCAAGTTACTGAAGAGTTTAATTGCTACTTTAAGGACAATTGGCAGTGTCCTATATGTAATAGGAAGCCACTAAAGGTAATTTAAGTAAAGAACGTAATTAAGGATCAGAAAATTTTGGATTACAGGCCCTTCAGTAATGAAACTAACTGATTATGGCTTCAGCCAAATCTCTTTCATTCGTTGGACCTCTATTTTCTTATCTATAAAGTAAAGGTAATGCAAAAGTGCTGTTCTTAAGGATCTCTTTTGGTTCTTTGAGCTCTTTGCCTCTCTAGCTAGAATTGAGGAAGAGACTAGATTCCTTACTGGTAAGAGTGTAAACACTTTCTCTATGTGGTTTTTCTTTATATATGCTTTATACATACTGTAACTCTTGCCCTGGAATACCATCTTGCTTCTCACCTGTCTTTCCAAACACTCCAGCCATCTACTCCCCTTCTTGTGACTTGTACAGTGCTACGAACTAAATTAGCTATGTTTCACTTTGGCCCCTAATTGTATACTATCTTGTATTCTTTGCTAGTTGCTTCCTTTGTAATCTTTTCTTACCATTTATATTTGGGAACTCTCCTTTCCTTCTGCTTCGTAGTTTCTCTTACCCCCTAAAGCATGTAACACAGTTTTAGTTAGAAGAGGGTCTTGGACAAAATCTTGTTAATCATTTTCTTTCTCTTCTGGCAGTGTGTGTGAGCACAGCAAAGAGAATCTTATGACCCCCTCTAACATGGGGGTGATCTTTGGGCCCACTCTCATGAGAGCTCAGGAGGACACTGTGGCTGCCATGATGAACATCAAATTCCAGAATATTGTGGTGGAAATCCTAATTGAGCACTTTATCAAGGTATGTATTTCCTGTCTTCACCATCACTCCTCCAAACATATGACACTTTCCCCTAGCCAATTTTTAAAGCTGTATTTTCTCTCTGGCTCAAGTTACAATGGAAGGAAATTCCATATGATACAGTAACAATTAATAGCATTGCTGACCTTGTGAAATTCATTTATTCAACAAACATTGCTTGAGCATTCAACTATTTTGTTGTCAAGCTCCATGCAAGAATGTATAGAAGAAGAAAAATATCACTGTTCATACCTTTTAGGAATTAATAGTATAATATGGAGACAATTATGTAAACAAAGGAAAATGATAGGTGTAAAAATGGTATGCTGCTGCTGCTAAGTCACTTCAGTCGTGTCCGACTCTGTGCGACCCCAGACGGAAGCCGACCAGGCTCCGCCGTCCCTGGGATTCTCCAGGCAAGAACACTGGAGTGGGTTGCCATTTCCTTCTCCAATGTGTGAAAGTGAAAGTGAAGTCGCTCAGTCGTGTCCGACTAGTAGCGACCCCATGGACTGCAGCCTACCAGGCTCCTCTGTCCATGCGATTTTCTAGGCAAAAGTACTGGAGTGGCTTGCCATTGCCTTCTCCGTAAAAATGGTATATGTACAATTAAACCATAAATAAAGCAATATTTATGCTTATTTAAATCCCATCACATTCTGAAAGAATTTAAGGTGTTATATTTTTATGGTATGTAAAATATGAGGTAGCGTACATTATAATTAGCTCAAATCAAAAATGAAAAATAATGATACAGACAGAAAATAAACCCAAGGATGAAGCTAGACAAGAAATATTTATTGACAAGTCCTATACACTTGTTATGAATGACCCTACATTTGACTCTTAGCTTTCTAGAAGCCAGTACCCTGTTCAGTTCAGTTCAGTCGCTCAGTCGTGTCAGACTCTTTGCGACCCCATGAATCGCAGCGTGCCAGGCCTCCCTGTCCATCAATTCAATACATTTTCTTCGTGGGGAGGGGACTGGTGATACAGTCCCGGTGGTATGTACAGTTCAAATCCAAGTTCTTAGGATAGGATACATTAGGTAAGATAGATAGATTAAGCTGCTAAGACACCACAAAAGTTTCAAGACATTTATTTCTTGGTTCTGTAATGGTTCAGCAAGTTGGTCCAGGCCTGATATGGTTATTTAACAAGGACTATAACCCAGGTTACTTCTCCGTTGTTCTGTCTTCGCTAAGGTGCTGCTTCATCTACATGACCAAATATCTTCTACATTATATCAACCGGGAGGGATGAAAGAAAGGAAGTAGAGGATATAGCTGTTCCTTTAAGGCAATGACCTGGAAGCCTCACATATCGCTTTCATTTACATACCACTTAACAGAACTTAATCTCATGGTCACATCTAGCTATAAGAGAAGCAGGGAAATTTAGTTTTTATTTGGCAGCCATGTGTCCAGCTAAGACTTTAGGTTTTTTTACTAAAAGAAATAGAGAATGGATTTTGGAGAACAACTGGTATTCTTTGCCATATTATCTTTGTTGCATTAAACAATGTAACTTCTCTGGTAGTCATTTTTTTTTTCAGCTGAAGTGTGAAGGTGATAATAAACACATGCTGTGTGATAGTTGGGCTTCCCAGGTGGCTCAACAGTAAAGAATCTACCTGCCAATGCAAAGCTGCAGGAGACTCTGTTTCAATCCCTTAGTCAGGAAGATCCCCTGGAAGAGGAAATGGCAACCCACTCCAGTATCCTTGCCTGGGAATGATCATGAACAAGGAGACTGGTGGACTACTGTTCATGGGGTAGCAAGAGTCAGACATGACTGAAGCAACTGAGCATGCACCCATATGTGATAGTTACATGCCCCAAACTTAGATAGTGACAAACCTGGAATGAAATGGCAACCCACTTTAGTACTCTTGCCTGGAAAATCGCAAGGATAGAGGAACCTGGTAGGCTACAGTCCATGGGGTTGCAAAGAGTTGGACACGACTGAGCAGCTTCACTTCACTTCACTTCACCTGGCTCAGAGTTGAAGTATTTAATCACTGTGCTGTGCTGCCTCACCAGTCATTTTGGTACAGTTGTATTACTGGGTATATACAGGGCACTTTGGATTTATCAAGGATGGGTACTTGCAGAGAAGTACAACCTATATCAGTATTTAAAGTGGGAAAGAAAGGGAAATAGGGAAATGAAATTTACAGGAGATAGTCCAGCGGGAACTAAGGCCCAAGGACCTAAAATCCCTGACCATTTTATATTATTGGATCATGAAATGGAAATAGGAGTGGCAGGAGTTGTGATTGGAGGCAGACAGTGGCCATATCCTAAAAGGACTAGACTTTGACTCGTTAAGGAGTTTGGAATGTTTGAAATAGTTCTTGCAAGAGATAGCTTATGATGAAAGATGGTGGATTCTGATCTCCAAAGAAGAAGATTTAGCTTTGGGACCAGGGACCAGGCTTGATCACTCAAAAGCTTTTGTGTAGCAGAGTTTTATTAAAGTGAAAAAGGGACAGAGAATGCTTCTGATATAGACATCAGAAGAAGGGCAAAGAGTGCCCCCCTCATTAGTTTTAGGGAGGCACTAAAAAAGGGAGCTACTTTTTAATTGGTTATTAAAATAAATCAAAAGAATGTCTCAAGGTTGTAAAGATATTACTAGACCAACTCCCACAACTTACATTTTAAAATGACAGGATTAGAACTAACAATAGAAAAATCTAACCAGACTCACTCCCATAATATATATTTTAAGATAACAAGATTAGTCAGAAGGTTTTCAAGAAGGAGAAACTGTTCTCAAGCAGGATACATTATTGTTATACAATCCATAGTACAGAGTTTAAGCTGAGTTGTTTTGTTATGTAATTATCAGCTCTGGGCTTAAAGAAAAAAACATTTTATGTGACTAAGACTAAGTAATGTAGAAAAAAATGTTTGTCCTTTCCTCCTCTTTGAGAATTCCAGAACCCTATCTCCTTCTTGAGAGCCCCAGACCCCTTCCCGCTCCTCGGGAACCCCAGACTTCTTATCAACTGGCCTAAGAATTGACTCTCTCACAAGCTTGGGAAAGCCTTGCTTCAAACTTAAGTAATATGATGAATAGACTTACACTTGGGATACTGTGTGGATGGGGCTGTACTTCATACATATAAGAAATACAGAATGAGAAAATTTTGGAGAGATGGAGAAAAAGCTCAATTTGGGCCATATTGGATTTGAGATTTCTGAAATGTATCCAGAGATCAATATCTTAGAAGCAGTTGACTATGAACCCAAACCAGGAATTGACAAACTTTTGAAAAATTAATTTATATTTTTATTGTAGGATAATTACTTTATAGAATTTTGTTGTTTTCTGTCAAGCCAATAAAATTTCATTGGCAAAACTGGCAGCAGACCTGTGAGCTGTAATTTTCTGACTCATAGTCTAAAGTGCAAATATCATTTATTGATTTACTGGTTTGGTTCATTCATTCAGAAAATATGTATTGACCCCATATTTGCAATGCAGAGAGCTGACTCATTTGAAAAGACCCTGATGCTGGGAAAGATTGAGGTCAGGAGGAGAAGGGGTTGACAGAGGATGAGATGGTTGGATGGCATCACTGACACAATGGACATGGGTTAGGGCAGACTCTGGGAGTTGGTGATAGACAGGTCACCAGATACACCAGGTCTCCCTGGTGTACTGAGGTTCATGGGGTCGCAAAGAGTCAGACACGACTGAGTGACTGAACTGAACTGAAATGAACTGAACCCACATTTACCAGGTATTGTTTTAGGCACTGGAGATACAACCTTTATGTAAATTAGAAAAGCAGTGTCCATGTAAGTAAAATATATAGTATATTAAATGGTGATGAGGATTAAGATAAACAGTAAAGAAGAAAAGGGGCATAGGAATGGTTGAGTGAAGTGATTTTCAAATTTTAAATACAGTGCCCAGGAAGACCTCATTGAGAAAATGACTTCTGAGAAGAGACCCACAAGAAATAAAGTTTCATTCAGGTATCAGTGGAGAAAGCATTCTAGGTTGAAGAAATATTAAGTAGAAAATATCTGAGGCAGAAACGTGTTTATCACGTACATTGTACAAAAACGAGGCCAGATTGGCTAGAATGGATGAATCAAAAGAAGAAACAAAAGAATATAAGTTCAGAGAGGAAATAGGGAGGGAGAGCTGAATAGATCCTATAGGGCCTTAAAAACCGTTGGAAGGGTTATTGTTATCATCTTTCTAAATTCCATATATATGCATTAGTATATTATATTGGTGTTTTTCTTTCTGGCTTACTTCACTCTGTATAATAGGCTCTAGTTTCATCCACCTCATTAGAAGTGGTTCAAATGCACTCTTTTTAATGACTGAGTAATACTCCATTGTGTATATGTACCAAAGCTTTCTTATCCATTCGTCTGCAGATGGACATCTAGGTTGCTTCCATGTCCTAGCTATTGTAAACAGTGTTGCGATGAACATTGGGGTACACGTGTCTCTTTCAATTCTGGTTTCCTCGGTGTGTATGCCCAGGAGTGCGATTGCTGGATCATATGGCAGTTCTATTTCCAGTTTTTTAAGGAATCTCCACACTGTTCTCCATAGTGGCTGTACTAGTTTGCATTCCCACCAACAGTGTAAGAGGATTCCCTTTTCTCCACACCCTCTCCAGCATTTATTGCTTGTAGACTTTTGGATAGCAGCCATTCTGACTGGCATGAAATGGTACCTCATTGTGGTTTTGCTTTGCATTGCTCTGATAATGAGTGATGTTGAGCATCTTTTCATGTGTTTGTTAGCCATCTGTATGTCTTCCTTGGAGAAATGTCTGTTTGGTTCTTTGGCCCATTTTTTAAAAATTATATTTTTTGCAAAAATTTATTCTTTTTTTAAAATTTATTTATTTTAATTGGAGGCTAATTACTTTACATTATTGTATTGGTTTTGCCGATTTTTTGAAAGATGGTAACGATAACCCTGTAAACGAGACAGCAAAAGAGACACAGATGTATAGAACAGACTTTTGGACTCTGTGGCAGAAGGCGAGGGTGGGATGATATGGGAGAATGGCATTGAAACATGTATATTATCATATGTGAAATGAATAGCCAGTCCAGATTCAATGCATGATACAGGATACTCAGGGCTGGTGTACTTGGATGAACCAGAGAGATGAGATGGGGAGGGAGGAGGGAGGGGGGTTCAAGATGGGGAACACGTCTACACCCAGGGCAGATTCATGTCGATATATGGCAGAGCCAATGCAGTAGTATGGAGTAGTTAGCCTCCAATTGAAATAAATGGATTAAAAATAAAGAAAAAAGAAATCACATTGGTAGATGCCAGGGGCGGGGGGTGGAGGTAGGGAGAGGGAACAGGGAATTAGCATTTAATGTGGACAGAGTTTCGGTTTAGGAAGGTGGAAATTTGGGGAGATGGATAATGGTGAGAGTTGCACAGCAGTGCAAATGCACAGTACAAAGATGATGACAATAGTATGTTTTATATTATTTGACTTTTACCACAATAAAAAAACATTTTAAAAATGTTAAAAAAAAACATTGGAAGGAATTTGACTTTGCTATCTGAGTAGGATAAAATGAGGTTTTTGACTAGAGAAATGACATGATTTGACTTAATATGAATATTCTGGATGCTTTGTGGATAACAGCTGTAGGGGAACAAGGGTAGAAGCAAGGAGACTGATTAGGAACCTGTTTCAATAATGGAATCAAGAAGTGGTTTGTACCTCAGATGATAGTGGTACAAACAGTGGAGATGGTGAGAAATGGTTAAATTCTAAATAATTTTGAAGGCAGAGCTGTCAGGACTTGCTGACAAATCATACGTGGAATGTGGGAGACAGAGAGGAGTCATTGACAACTTCAAGGTTTTATATCTTAGCAACTGGAAAGATGAAGTTGCCATTTACCTATAATAGATAGGCTGAGGAAGGAGAAGAATTGGAAAAAAAAAAAAGAGTTCAGTTTGGGACAAGTTATGATAGATAGACCTGTGAGCCCTCTGAGGTCAGACAGGATAACAGGATTAAGGACATACATTTGGCCTTTGGGCTTCCCTGGTGGCTCAGAGGTTAAAGCGTCTGCCTCCAATTCGGGAGACCCGGGTTCGATCCCTGGGTCGGGAAGATCCCCTGGAGAAGGAAATGGTAACCGACTCCAGTATTCTTGCCTGGAGAATCCCATGGACGGAGAAGCCTGGTAGGATACAGTCCACGGGGTCTCAAAGAGTCGGACACGACTGAGCGACTGAACGGAACGGAACGGAGCGTAGAAGCAGTGGTTAAAACCATGCAAGTGAATAGTCTTGCTTAGGGAATACTTGAAGCAGGAGAATAAATGTTAGACCAAAGATTGAAACCTAGGGAGTGCCAGTGTTTTAAGGGCCATTAGAAGAGACCACAAAATAATTAAAAAAAAAAAAAAAAAGAATGTTCAGTTACAGGAGAATGAGGAGCTAGGGAGTCATAGACTCCTGGAAAGGAGATCGTTTATGGAAGGAAAACGTGGAGAGTGGTTTCCATTTCCCAAGCCGTGTCATGTAAGACAGGTACTGAAAAGTATCTACTGTTTTAAGTGTTTTTAAAAAATTTAAATATAAGCAATACATGGTAAAAATTTCCAACCATGAAAAAAGTGTAGAATAAAAGACAATTCCACCCTTTACCTATTCTCAACTCCAGTTCCAGTTGTCATTTCAATAATTTCTTCTTTGTCATTGTGTCAAAGAAAAACAGTACATATACACACACACAAATGCATCAATATGCATACTTTATTCCTCTACTTGAAAAGGTTAAAAACACTAGACACTATATATGAAACCGACACAAAACAGAAACAGACTCATAGACTTAGAGAACAAATTTATGGTTAATAAGGGAGCAGAGTAAAGGGCAGGGATAAACTTGGAGTTTAAGACTGACAAGGACACACTGCTATATCTAAAACATAACAACAAGGCCCTACTGTATAGCACAGGGAACATTGCTCAATATTCTGTAATCTAAATGGGAAAATATTTTAAAAATAATAGATACATGAATATGTATAACTGAACCACCTGAAACTAACACATTGTTAATCAAGTATTCTCCAATATAAAATTAAAAAAAAAATAAAAAATGGAGACTCTGAAATTTGAAGGGAATAAGGCACTCCAGACTAGCTATGGATCTTGGGACCTGAGGAATGATGGGGCCACAAGTCATCAGAGGTTTGTTTTTGCCTCATGTTTCCCAGATTGAGTAGTGTAGAAGCTGACAACCTAAGAACATCAATGAATACAGTCGAAATAGTCCCAGCCAAAGCCTGTTCTCACTATCCAATGGAACTGGAGAAAAACAGCCTAACAACAAAGAAAAAAAATTTTTGATAATAACCCCTTCGCACCAAAATGCTACCAAAAACTTGAGGCCTCACCCCCAGTCTCAGCAAAGGCTGAGTGGAAAGCCAGTCTGTAGCAAGGCACCTCAACCAAACTCTTCCTGCTCCATGTGATTATCTCAAGGAGTCCCAGTTGGGAACCAGACTTCATCCTCACCTGGTGGTAATGAGACAACCTCCCCCACTGTCTATGGTGTCAGAGGAGGCCTGCTAGAAATACAGGACATTATCACTCAGTGGTAATAAGTCTACCACACTGGTGTCAAAGGAGAGAAGACCATGTGGGTAAAAGCAATGGACACCCTTCTTTTCCAGCCAGAGTGGTATCAAGAGGGCCTAGATGTTTTTGTTGTTCAGTCACTTAAGTCATGTCTGACTCAGTGCATCTCCATGGACTGCAGCATGCCAGGCTTCCCTGTCCTTCATTATCTAAGAGAGTATACTCAAAACTCAGGTCCATTGAGTCAGTGATGCCATCCAACCATCTCATCCTCTGTCATCCCCTTCTCTTCCAGCCTTCAATCTTTCCCATCATCAGGGTCTTTTCCAATGAGTTGGCTCGTCGAATCTAGTGGCCAAAGTATCGGAGCTTTAGCATCAGTCCTTCCAATGAATATTCACGACTGATTTCCTTTAGGATTGCCTGGTTTGATCTCCGTGCTGTCCAAGAGACTCTCAAGAGTCTTCTCCAGCACCACAGTTCAAAAATATCTATTATTCAGCACTCAGCTTTCCTTATGGTCCAACTCTCATATCCATGCATGACTGCTGGAAAAACCATAGCTTTGACTGTACTGACCTTTGTCAACAAAGGGATGACTTTGCTTCTTAATATGCTGTCTAGGTTTGTCATAGCTTTTCTTTCAAGGAGCAAGCATCCTTTAATTTCATGGTGGCATTCACCATCCACATTGATTTTAGAGCCCAAGAAAATAAAATCCACCACTGCTTACATTTTTTCCAGATCTACATGCCATGAATTGATGGGACCTGATGCCATGATCTTAGTTTTTTGAATGTGGAGTTTTTTGGGGTTTTTTTTTAATTAATTAATTTTAATTGGAGGCTGATTCCTTTATAGTATGATAGTGATTTTTAACATACATTCACATGAATCAGCCATGGATGTACATGTGTTCCCCATCCTGAAACCCCCCTCCCACCTCCCTTCCCATCCCATTCTTCAGGGTCATCCCAGTGCAACAGCCCTGAGCACCCTGTCTCAGGCATCAAACCTGGACTGGCGATCAATTTCACGTATGATAATATACATGTTTCAATGCTCTTCTCTCAAATCATCCCACCCTCTCCTTCTCTCACAGAGTCCAAAAGTCTGTTCTTTACATCTGTGTCTCTTTTGCTATCTCGCATATAGGGTCAAAGTTACCATCTTTCTAAATTCTATATATATGTGTTAATATACTGTATTGGTGTTTTCCTTTCTGATTTACTTCACTCTGTATTATAGCCAGCCTTTTCACTTTCCTCTTTCACCTTCCTCAAGAGGCTCTTTAGTTCCTCTTCACTTTCTGCCTTTAGGGTGATGTCATCTGCATATCAGAAACTGTTGATATTTCTCCTGGCAATCTTAATTCCAGATTATGATTCATCCAGGCCAGCATTGGGCATGATGTACTCTGCATATAATTTAAATAAGCCAGGGAACAATATACAGCCTCGGCATAGTCCTTTCCCAATTTGAACCAGTCCATTGTTCCATGTCCAGTTCTAACTTGCTTCCTTACCTGCATACAGGTTTCTCAAGAGGCAGGTAAGGTGGTCTGGCATTCCCATTTCTTTAAGAATTTCCCACAGTTGTTGTGATCCACAGTCAAAGGCTTTTATATAGTAGTCAATGAAGCAGAAGTAGATCCTGGAATGCTCTTGCTTTTTTTGTTATCCAACGAATGTTGGCAATTTGATCTCAGGTTCCTCTGCCTTTTCTAAATCCATCGTGTATATCTGGAATTTCTTGGTTCACATACTGTTGAGGCCTAGCTTGAAGGATTTTGGGCATTACCTTGCTAGCATATGAAATGAGTGTAATTATATGCTTGTTTGAATATTCTTTCAGTTCAGTTCAGTCGCTCAGTCATGTCCGACTATTTGCTACCCCGTGAATCACAGCACGCCAGGCCTCCCTGTCCATCACCAACTCCCGGAGTTCTGTCGTCCCCTTATCCTCCTACCCCCAATCCCTCCCAGCATCAGAGTCTTTTCCAGTGAGTCAACTTTTCACATGAGGTGACCAAAGTATTGGAGTTTCAGCTTTAGCATCAGTCCCTCCAATGAACACCCAGGACTGATCTCCTTTAGAATGAACGGGTTGGATCTCCTTGCAGTTCAAGGGACTCTCAAGAATCTTCTCCAACACCACAGTTCAAAAGCATCAATTCTTTGGCGATCAGCTCTCTTCACAGTCCAACTCTCACATCCATACATGACCACGGGAAAAACCATAGCCTTGACTAGATGGACCTTTGTTGGCAAAGTAATATCTCTGCTTTTTAATATGCTATCTAGGTTGATCATAACTTTCCTTCCAAGGAGTAAGCATCTTTTAATTTCATGGCTGCAATCAGCATCCCCAGTGATTTTGGAGCCCCCAAAAATAAAGTATGACAGTGTTTCCACTGTTTCCCCATCTATTTCCCGTGAATTGATGGGACCAGATGCCATGATCTTAGTTTTCTGAAAGTTGAGCTTCAAGCCAACTTTTTCACTCTCCGCTTTCACTTTCATCAAGAGGCTTTTGAGTTCCTCTTCACTTTCTGCCATAAGGGTAGTGTCATCTGCATATCTGAGGTTATTGATATTTCTCCCGGCAATCTTGATTCCAGCTTGTGCTTCTTCCAGCCCAGCGTTCCTCATGATGCATAGAAGTTAAATAAGCAGGGTGACAATATACAACCTTGACGTACTCCTTTTCCTATTTGGAACCAGTCTGTTGTTCCATGTCCAGTTCTAACTGTTGCTTCCTGACCTGCATACAGGTTTCTCAAGAGGCAGGTCAGGTGGTCTGGTATTCCCATCTCTTTCACAATTTTCCACAGTTTATTGTGATCCACACAGTCAAGGGCTTTGGCATAGTCAATGAAGCAGAAATAGATGTTTTTCTGGAACTCTCTTGCGGATGTTGGCAATTTGATCTCTGGTGCATCTGCCTTTTCTAAAACTTGCTTGAACATCTGGAAGTTCATGGTTCACATATTGCTGAAGCCTGGCTTGGAGAATTTTGAGCATGACTTTACTAGCATGTGAGATGAGTGCAATTGTGCGGTAGTTTGAGCATTCTTTGGCATTGCCTTTCTTTGGGATTGGAATAAGAATGTGGTCCACTGGAGAAGGGAATGGCAAACCACTTCAGTACACTTGCTTTGAGAACCCCATGAATAGTATCAAAAGGCAAAATGATAGGATACTGAATGGGGAATTCCCCTGGTCGGTAGGTGCCCAGTATGCTACTGGAGATCAGTGGAGAAATAACTCCAGAAAGAATGAAAGGATGGAGCCAAAGCAAAACCAATTATTGGCTCTAGGCTTAAAGAAGTGAAGTCACTCATGTCCGACTCTTTGTGATCCCATGGACTGTTAGTCTACCAGGCTTCTCTGTCCATGGGATTTTCCAGGCAAGAGTACTGGAGTGGGTTGCCATTTCCTTCTCCAGGGAATCTTCCTGACCCAGGGGTCAAACCCAGGTCTCCTGCAATGCAGGCAGACGGTTTACCCTCTGAGCCATCAGGGAAGCCCAGGCTTAAAGAAAGTTAGTCTTAAAGATTGTTGTCATAACAGCTCAGAATTTAAGAAAAAAGGTCTTATGGACTTAGTGTCCTTTCTCCTCCTTGAGATCCCTGGACCCCTCACTCCTTGAGGACTCTTTATCAACCCACCTAACAATTAGCTCTCTCAGTATGACCTAGATAACATATTAAAATGCAGAGACATCACTTTGCTGACAAAGGTCCATATAATCAAAGCTGTTGTTTTTCTAGTAGTCATGTACAGATGTGAGAGTTGGACCATAAGAAGACTGGACACTGAAGAATTGATACTTTCGAATTGTGGTGCTGGAGAAGAGTCTTGAGTGTTGCTTGGACTGCAAGGAGACCAATCTCATCAATCCTAAAGAAATCAACTCTGAATATTCATTCATTGGAGGGACTGACGCTGAAGCTGAAGCGCCAATACTTTGACCATCTGAAGCAAAGAGCAGACTCGTTGGAAAATACCCTGATGCTGGGAAAGCACCAACTCAAGGGATATGAGTTGGAGCAAACTTAGCGAGATAGTGAAGGACAAGGAACCCTGGCATGCTGCAGTCCATGGGTCACAAAGAGTTGGACACAACTTAGTGACTGAACAACAGTGGAAAATTTCTGCAGGGAAATACACAGATTCAGCAAAGGAACAAAAGATATAAATAAGAACCAATTGAAAATATAGAACGGGAAAATTCATTAAGTGACATTTTCAGATTCAGTGGATGGACTAAACAATACGATAGAAAGGATAAGAAACCGAAACAGTGAACTTTTTGAATTACAGAAATTATGCTATCCAAATGACAGACAATTATGAAAATTTGTTACAGCAGACCTGTTCCAAAATAGAGGTTCCCAGTTGGTGCTAGTGGCAAAGAAGCTGATAACCCTAGTCATATCATGGCAAAACACTTGTTAATTATATCACAACTGATTTCTTATAAATCAGATCACTTTCTAACAGAGCCTCTAGCTGTAGTGGTACTGGTTGAAAAGTATCATGTTGATATGTGTTAGCTGCTTCTTGCCACTTTTAGCAAAGTCTTGTGAATGAGACACACTTAAGCTGATTTAAGTGGTAACTTTGTGGAAGCAGCTTCAACAGGAGATAGCCAAGTGACCCTCAAATTTTCTCAAGCCAGCACTTTGGAAAATTTTCAGTTAGACAGTGGTAGCCAGCCCAGCACCAAAGATCAAGTTGTTTCAGATAGCTTCAGGGTAACTGCCATTAAGATAAGAGAAAGGGGGCATAAACAGTACAGATGCAAATACATAAATAATTAAAGTTTTAAAGTGTAAAAACTATTTCTTGGATATTGAGAAAAGTTAAAGATTAGGTATCTCAAAAAACTCTCTACTCCAAAAAAAAAAAAAAAACTGTCAAAATTGTCAACTTCATGTTTTCTGCTGCTAAGTAGTAGTCTGGGGATGGAATTCCAAGCTGGTTCAGTGGTTAAAAAAAAAAAAAAAGAAACCCACCTGCCAATGCAGGAGACATAAGAGACATGGGTGTGATCCGTGGGTCAGGAAGGTTCTCTAGAAGAGGACACAGCAACCCAGTATAGTATTCTTGCCTGGAGAATCCCATGGACAGAGGAACCTGGCGGGCTACAGTCCATAGGGTCACAAAGAGTCAGACATGACTGAAGTGACTGAGCACACACACATGCATCCTGAAAGAATGACTAAAGAAAGTTCTCTAAACAGAAAGGGCACAATAAAGGAAGGGATTTTGGAATAGCAGGACAGAGTAAAAAGCAACAGAAAGAGCAAAATTGTGGATACATTTAATAGATTTTTCTTCTCCCCTTGAGTTTTCTCAATTATGTTTGAGGCTTAAAGCATAAAATACATTTTTCCAACTTTATTGAAATAAAGCAAAAATTATAATGTGATCTGATAAGAGTTTCAGTGTATGTGAAGAAAATATTTGACAGTTGTATTATAATAGATGGAACATAAAGAACATCAAGTGAAAAGAGATTTGTACATCTCACCAAACACATGAAATGTTGACACTTAGTAGCCCATAAGTTATGTATGTATAGTATAATACCTAAAGTAACTACTAACAACCTATATAAAAAGATGCAGTCAAAAATCCTATAGATAAATGAAATTGGAATTCTAAGAAATGTTCAAGAAAACATAGCAATCCTAAATGGTTATGTACGAAATAATCAAAAAAGCTTCAAATTACATGAAGCAAAAATTGCAGAACTGAAAGAAGAAAGAAAAAAATCTGTAATTAAATTTAGCAACCTCTTCTCTCAACAACAGAAAATGCAATTATACAGAAAATAAGAAATTATTTAGAAGTCAAGAGCACCATCAAACAACAGGATCTGATCAATATTTATGGATACTATACCTAACAATAGCAGAATATACATTATTTTCAAGTGACCATGGAACATATAACAAGATAGACAATATCCTAGTCTATAAAACAAGCTTCATTTTTTAAAAATTGAAATCATGCATGATGTCTCTGGCTGCAGTGGAATAAAACTAGAAATCAATAATAGAAAGGCAACATGAAAAAATTGTGATGGTAGAAAGTCTAACTTCCTTGTCCCCTCATATTGATCAATGATTGGATAGCTATCCATGAACAAAGAACTCTAGGAGGCTTCTATAGTCTACTTAAGTTTTAGAAACACATTCAGTTCAGTTCATTTCAGTTCAGTCGCTCAGTCGTGTCCGACTCTCTGCGACCCCATGAATCACAGCACTCCAGGCCTCCCTGTCCATCACCAACTCCCGGAGTTCACTCAAACTCATGTCCACAGAGTTGGTGATGCCATCCATCCATCTCATTCTCTGTCGTCCCCTTCTCCTCCCGCCCCCACATTAGAACAACAAAAACAACAAAAAGAGATTGATTTCACAAGAAGAGAAGGAAGAAATTGCATTTTGTTTGCATCATCCCCATCCTTCAAGTCAGCATTGTTTTGTGTCAAGAAAGAACTTCCCAGCTAAAAAGAGTTCCTTTTGCCAGGAAGGAAAGAGGGAGGTGAGTGACCAGCTTCTCCAGCATCTCATGGCACTATGTAAAGGTCCCACTTTGGTTTCATACCATTCAGACCAGCAAAGCAGAAATGTATACAGCTGACTGGGAACAAAGAAGAAAAGCAGAGGCTATTATTAGCAGACATGCAGTGGGACTGATCAAACTCCACAGAGACCTGCTCTGCAGATAAAACTCAGAAGATTTCACCATCGATGAAGCCAATGGTCAGCACAGCTGCTGTGGACCCTTTATAGATCTCACCAGCTTTCTCCACACAGATATTCATGTTCCCTAATGCCAGCCAACTGAGTCAGTCTCCACTCTCTCCACCAACTCACCCCTGATGAGTCCAGGAACCACACTGGCAGCCATCCAAAGTGTCTGCAGCTGCACAAGTGTGAAACACAAGCTGCCTGAGACCCTCCTCACCTCACTGGAGCCCAGGAGCCATGCCAATAGCCAGTGTGGCCCTGCAGCTGTCTGAATAGGGCTGGTTTAGTGCACCAGCCTACAGACCCTAGGGTCCCCACTGTCACTGTGCCCACATCTGGGGTTAGCCTACCCATCTGTGCCCCTGCACTCCACTGGCTGATCCTGGTCTTTGGCCTCCACCAAA